>NW_007054255.1:1175-27479 GCF_000164805.1 Carlito syrichta | reverse complement strand
TCCACTCACCTCAGCCTCCCAAAGGCACGGGATTACAGGATGAGCCACCGAGCCCGGCTATGATGGCCATTCTTACAGGGCTTAGGTAGTATCTCAATGTGGTTTTGATTTGCATTTCTCTGATGATAAGTGAGGCTGAACACTTTTTCATGTGTCTGTTGGCTGCCTGTATATCTTCTTTTGAGAAGTGGCTATTCATGTCTTTTGCCCATTTTTTAAAGGGGCTGTCTGTTTTTTTCCCTTTGGTGCATTCGAGTTCCTTGTAGATACTAGATATTAGACCTTTGTCAGATATACAGTTAGCAAATATTTTTCCCATTCTGTGGGCTGTCTCCCTGCTCTCTTGATGGTTTCTTTTGCTTTGCAGAAGCTCATTAATTTGATGAGGTCCCATTTGTCTATCTTATTTCTTAAAGTATTGGCCTTTAGGGTTCTGGATAGGAATTGGTTCCCAGTTCCAATTTTCATAAGGATGTCTCCTGCGTTTTGTAAGATTCTTATAGTTTGAGGTTTTACATTTAGATCTTTGATCCATTTAGAGTTTATTTTTGTGTATGGTGACAGGTAGGGGTCCTGTTTCAATCTTCTGCATGTGGTCAGTCAGTTTTCCCAGCACCATTTACTGAATAGGTTTTCCTCTCCCCAGTGGTTGTTGTTGGAGGCTTTGTCAAAGATGAGTTGGTTGAGGAATTGAGGCTTTGCTTCTGGAATCTCTATCCTGTTCCTTTGGTCTGTGTGCCTGTTCTTGTACCAATACCAGGCTGTTTTGATTACTTAACCTTACAGTAGAGTTTGAAGTCTGGAAGTGTGATACCTCCTGCTTTGTTTCTCTTGCTAAGGATTGCTTTGGCTATTCGTGGTCATTTATGTTTCCATATGAATTTCTGTATTGTCATTTCCAGGTCTGAGAAGAATGATGCCGGTAAATTAATGGGTATTGCGTTGAATCTGTAGATTGCCTTTGGTAGGATGGACATCTTAACAATGTTGATTCTTCCTATCCATGAGCATGAAATATTTTTCCATTTGTTTGTGTCTTCTTGGATTTCTTTGAGCAGTGTTTTGTAATTCTCATTATAAAGATCTTTCACTTCTCTGGTTAGGAAGATGCCAAGGTATTTCATTTTTTTGTGTGGCTATTGTGAATAGGATTATGGTTTTTATTTGGGTCTCTGCCTGCTTGTTGTTGATATATAGGAATGTAACTGACTTTGCACATTTATTTTGTACCCCGAGACTTTGCCAAAGTCCTTTATCAGTGTAGGTAGGTTTTTGACAGTTCTCTTGGATTTCCAAGGTATAGGATCATATCATCAGCAAAGAGAGATAACTTGACTTCCTCTTTTCCTATTTGGAACTCCCTGATTTCCTTCTCTTGTCTAATTGCCTGGGCTAGGACTTCCAACATGATATTGAACAAGAGAGGTGAGAGTGGGCAGCCTTGCCTTGTTCCAGTTTTTAGGGGAAATGTTTCTAGTTTCTATCCACTTAGCAATATGTTAGCTGTGGGTTTGTCGTAAATGGCACTTACTATTTTGAGGTATGCTTCTTCTATACCTAGGTGTTTGAGGGTTTTTATCAAGAAGGGATGCTGGATTTTATCAGAAGCTTTTTCTGCATCTAATGAGGTAATCATGTGGTTCTTGTTTTTACATCTGTTGATGTATTTAATGGCATTTATGGTCTTGGGAATGTTAACCAGTCCTGCATCCTGGGGATGAAGCCTACTTGGTCATGGTGGATGATTTTTGAGATGTGTTGTGGGATCCAGTTTGCTAGAATCTTGTTGAGGATTTTTGCATCTATGTTCATGAGGAATATTGGCCTGTAGTTCTCTTTCCCTGTTTCATCTTTACCCGGTTTTTGTGTCAGTGTAATGTTAGCTTCATAAAGTGATTTGGGGAGAATTCCATCTTTCTCAATTGCCTGGAATACTTTCAGAAGGATTGGTATCAGCTCCTCCTTGAATGTTTTGTAGAATTCTGCTGGAAAGCTATCTGGTTCAGGGCTTTTTTTTGTAGGTAGTTTTCATGTGACAGAGTCAATTTCCTGGGTTGTTATTGGTCTATTTAGTGTCTCAATGTCGTCTTGTTTCAACTTGGGTAGGTTGTGTGATTTCAGAAAACCTTCCATTTCATCTAGGTTATCAAGTTTGTTTCCATATAGGTGTACATAGTAATCTCTGATAATCTTTTGTATTTCTTCAAGGTCAGTTGTGTTTGATCTTTTGTATTTCTAATTGTGTTTATTTGGGCTTTTTCTCCCTTTCTCTTAGTCAATCTGGCTGGGGCCCATCGATCTTGTTAATTCTTTCAAAGAACCAGTTTTTTGTTTTGTTGATGTTTTCTATGGTATTTTTGTCTTCTATGTCCCGTATTTGAGCTCTTATTTTGGTGATTTGGATTCTTCTGCTAAAGTTGGGGTTATGTTAAAGTTTTAATGAGTAATTATATTAGTAGGTATTTTACTTAGACAATGTAAAACATTTACATTTTAATAGGTTTTAACATGTTTCTTCCATTCATTGAAATGATTCTAGTAGAAATTTTGGTTCCATGGTAGACTAATGGAATACATTAAAAAGTATTTTATTTATTTATATAAACTATTATACATATTATGGGATACCTGTGAGTATTTGTTACATGCTTAGAATGTGTAATAATCAGGTCAGTGTATTTGGGGTATCCATCACCTTGAGTATTTATCATTTTGATATGTTAGTAACATTTCAAGTTTTTTTCTTCTAGCTACTTTGAAATATGCAATAAATTATTGTTAACTGTAATCGCCCTACTCTGCTTTTGAATATTGAGACTAATTTGTTCTATCTAAATGTATGTGACCGGGTATGGTGGCTCAGCCTGTAATCTCAGCATTTTGGGAGGCTGAGGCAAGGGGATTGCCTGAGGTTGAAGGTTCGAGACTAGCCTGGGCAACTTGGTGAGACCTCGTCTCTACAATAAATCACACAGACACAAAAATTAGCTGGGTGGGGTGGCATGCGCCTGTTGTTCTGGCTACTTGAAAGACCGAGGCAGAAGGATCGCCTGAGCCCAGCAGGTCGAGGCTGTAGTGGCCGTGAGCAGCATGCCACTGCCCTCCAGCCAGGGTGATGGAGTGAGACCCCAATTAAAAAAAAATGTTAGTACCCATAATGAACCTCTCTTCATTCTTCCCCTTCCCTAAAACCACCTGCTCTTCCCAGGCTCTGGTATCTATCATTCTAACCTTTATCTCCACAAAGTCAACTTTTTTTATGCTCCCACATATGAATGAGAATATATGGTGTTTGCCTTTCTGTTCCTAGCTTATTTCACTTAACATAATGACTTCCAGTTCCATCCCTGTTGCTACAAGAGATATGATTTTCTTCTTCTTTAATGGTCAAATAGTATTCCAATGTGTATATATGCCACATTGTCTGTATCTATTTGTCCATCAATAGGCACTTAAGTTGTTTCCATCTCTTTGCTACTGAGAGTAATGCTGTGATAAACATGCAGGTGCAGGCATCCCTTTGATATACAGATTTATTCTCCTTTGAATAAATATCCAGTAGTGGGATTGCTGGATTTTATAGTAGTTCTGTTTTTAATGTTTTTGAAGAATCTCCACACTATTTTCCATAATAGTTGTATCAATTTACATTTCCACCAACAGTGTCCAGAAATTCCTTTTTTCTTCACATTTTTGCCAGCAAATGTAATTTTTTGAGTTTTTAGTAATAGCCATTCTACCTGAGGTTAAGATGATATCTCACTGTCATTTTGATTTGCATTTCCCTAATAATTAGTGATGTTGATAATTTTTCATATATCTTTTGGTCATTTGTATATCTTCTTTTGAGAAATGTCTATTCATATCCTTAGTCCACTTTGTAATGGGGTTATTTGACTTTTTATTGTTGAGTTGTTTGAGTTCCTTGATAGTGTGGATATTAGTTCCTTGTTGTATGAATAGTTTGCAAATATTTTATCCCATTCAACAGATTGTCTCTTCGCTTGGCTGATTGTTTCCTTTGCTGTATAGAAGCTTTTCAGTTAGATATAGTCCTATTTGTCTTTCTTTGCTATAGTTGTCTGTGCTTTTGAGGTCTTAGCCATGAAATCTTTGTCTAGACCAATGTCTTGAAGAGTTTCCCTTAGTTTTTTATTTTAGTTGCTTTATATTTCAGTTCTTATGTTTACTTCTTTAATCCATCTTGAGTTGATTTTTGTATGTGGAGATATAGGAATCCAGTTTTATTCTTCTGCATATGGATATGTAATTTTTCTAGTAGAATTTATTGAAAATGGTGTCTTTTTCCCCATTGTATGTTCCTGACATCTTTATTGAAAATAATTTGGCCAAAAATATGTAGATTTATTTCTGGGCTATCTATTTCATTGGTCTATGTGTCTGTTTTTCTACCAATACAATGCTGTTTTGCCAACTATAGCCTTATAATAAAATCTCAAGTCAGATGTTGTGATGCCTCCAGCTTTATTTATTTATTTATTTATTTATTTACTCAGTATTGTTTTGTCTATTCAAACTCTTTTTTGGTTCCCTACAAATTTTAGGATTGCTATTTCTAATTTGGTGAAAAATGACACTGGTGTTTTGATAGGGATTACACTAAATCTGTAGACTGCTTTGGACAGTACGGTCATTTTAATGATATTAATTCTTCTGATCCATGAGCATGGAATGTCTTTCATTTGTTTGTGTATTCTACAATATCTTTCATCAGTGTTTTGTAGTTTTCTTTGTGGATATCTCTCAACCCTTGGTTAAATTTATTCCTAGGTATTTTATTTTCTATAGCTATCATAAATGAGATTGTTTTCTTGATTTCATTCTCAGCTATTTCATTATTGGTATGGAGAAACACTATTGATTTTTGTGTGTTGATTTTGTATCTTGCAACTTTTCTGAATTTATTTATCAAATCTAATAATTCTTCGATGGAGTCTTTAGCTTTTTCTAGATATAAGAGCATATTATTAGCAAACAGTAGCAATTTGACTTCTTCTTTGCCAATATGGATGCCCTTTATTATTATTTTTTTCTTACCCTATTTCTCTGGCTAGAATTTTCAGTACCATGTTGAATAGGAGTAGTGAAAGAAGTCATCTTTGTCTTGTTTCAGATCTTAGAGAAAAGACTGTCAGCTTTTCCCCATTCAGTATGATGTTAGCTGTGGCTTTGTCATATTTGGTCTTTATTATTCTGAGGTAAATTCCTTCTATACCTTGTTTGTTGGGAGTTTTTGTCACAAAGAGATATTGAATTTTATCAGATGCCTTTTTTGCTTCTATTGAGATGATCATATGGTTTTTGTCCTTTATTCTGTTGATGTGATGTATCACATTTACTGATTTGCATGTGTTGAACCATTCCTGCATCTTTGGTATAAAACCCACTTATTCATGCTATATTATCTTTTAAATGTGCTGTTGGATTTGGTTTGCTGAGGATTTTTGTGTCTTTGTTCATCGGGGATATTGGCCTGTAGTCTTTGTTGTTGTTGTGCCTTTGTCTGGTTTTGGTATCAGAATAATGCTGGCTTCATAGAATGAGTTAGGGAGAATCCCCTCCTTTTCAACTTTTTGGAATAATTCTTGAAAGATTAAATTAGTTCTTCTTTATACATCTGGAAGTATTTGACTGTGAATCCATCTGGTCCTGGGCTTTTCTTTGTTGGGAGACTTTTTATTACTGTTTCAATCTCCCTACTAGGTATTGGTCTGTTCAGGTTTTATATTTCTTCTTGATTCAATCCCAGTAGGGTGCATGTTTTCAGAAATTTATTCATCTTCTCTAGATTTTTCAGTTTGTTAGCGTATAGTTGTTCATAATATTCTCTGATAATCTTTTACATTTCTGTGGAAGTAATTATAATGTCCACTTTTTCTTTTCTTATTTATTTGGGACTTTTTTTTTTTGGTAGGTATAGTGAGGGGTTTATCAATTTTGTTTATCTTTTTGAAGAATAAACTTTTTATTTTTTTGATAATTTCTATTTTTTAAAGTCTCTCGTTTGCTTAGTACTGTTCTGATCTTTGTTTTTTGTTTCCTTCTGCTAATTTTTGGTTTGTTTTATTTTTACTCTTCTGGTTCCTTGAAGTACATTGTTAGGTTGTTTATTTGAAAACTTTCTACTTTTTTAATGTAGGCATTTGTTGCCACAAGTTTCTCTCCTATCACTGCTTTTGCTGTATCCTACAGGTTTTGATGTATTGAGTTTCCATTTTCATTTGTTAATTTGAAAAAAATTTCCACCTTAGCCTCTTCATTGACTAAATTATCATTCAGGAGCATGTTGTTTAATTTCCACACACTTGTGCAGTTTCCAAAGTTCTTCTTGATATTGGTTTCTAGTTTTATTCCTTTGTTGTCTGAGAAAATATTTGGTATAATTTCAATTTTTAAACATTTGTTGAGACTTGTTTTGCAGCCAAACATATAGTCTATCCTGGAGAATACTCCATGTACTGATGGAAAGAATGTATATTCTGCAGTTATTGGATAAAATGTCCTGTAAATGTCTGTTTGGTCTAGTGTGTAGTTTAAATCCAATGTGTCTTTGTTGATTTTCTGTCCAGATGATCTGTCTAATGGGATACATTTTTAAAGGTAGACACTTTTAGTGCTCTGAAATGATGTAATTTATTTAAAAAATGTATTTGAGTAACTCTGTGCCAAACTGTCTTCTAGGAGCTGGTGGGGATGTAGCTATGTATAAAACAAACAAGTTCTGGCTCTCACAGAGCTTCCATTCAATAATAAAAGAAGTGTGCAAGCAAAAAAGTATCAGCCAGTGTCAAGTACTTTGTAGAGGATTAAAGCAAAGTGATGTGATAGAGAATGACAGGGTGCTTACTGTAGGCCATATAGTCAGGAAAACCTCTCTGAAGAGCTGACATTTAAACTGAGGTCTGAACTACAAAGAGAAGCCAGCCAGATGAAGATCAAAGTGAAGAGGACCTTGAGAAGAGTACCACTAGTACTATGGAATTAACATAGGCACGTGCCTGATGGGCAAATGCAGAAACAGGAAAGCTAAAGGGGAGAGAGATATGAGATCAGATTGGAGCAGTTAGCAGGGGCTGAGTTACACAGGGCTTCATCTATTGGGTGAGAGGTTTACATTTTATTTTAAATGCAGTGAAAAGTCATTGGGATTTTTAAGGCAGGGGAGTATATTTTAATATACAAAGGTCATTCTGGCTGCTATGGGAGCATGGCTTTTGGGGGGCACAGAGGGAGAGGCTAGGAGATGTGTTTGGAGGCAACTGAGCTCTCCGGGTGAAAGATGCTGGTAGGTTTGGTAGAAAGGAGAGAAGTGGTTGGATTTGTTATGTGATTATTTGGTGATAGAGGGCATGCTTATGAATTAGATGGGGTCAAGAAAAAAAGATAATGCATACTTTGTTTTCATATGACACTGTTTCCATCTAGGCACAATTAAGATAACTTTGAAATATAATTTTAATTATCTTTGTTAATTTGGTTACTGTTTAGTTAAGCAAGTTATTTTTCCACCTGGTCCCTGTATTAGTCTTCTTGGGCTGCTGTAACTAAATACAATAGACTGGTGACTTAAACAACAGACACTGATTTTTTGTTAGAGTCAGGGTCTCATTCTGTTGTCCAGGCTGGAGTGCAGAGGCGCAATCATGGCTCACTGCGGCCTCAAACTCCTGGGCTTAGGTGATCCTCCTGCCCCAGTCTCCTGAGTAGTTGGAACTACAGGTGTGTAACACCATGCCTAGCTAATTTTTAAATTTTTTTCTTTTTTTGAGTTGGAGTCTCACTCCATCGCCCTGACTGGAGTGCAGTGGCACACTCCCGGCCACCGCAACCTTGACCAGCGGGGCTCCAACGATCATTCCGCCTCAGCCTTCCAAGTAGCTGGAACTACAGGCGCGAACTACCATGCCCGGCTGATTTTTGATTTATTGTAGAGATGAGGTCTTGCCAACTGGCCTGGGTGGGTCTTGAACCCATGGGCTCAGGCAATTCACTCACCTTGGCCTCCCAAAGCGCTGGGATTACAGGCTGAGCCACTGAGCCCGGCTTTAAATTTTTTTGTAGAGATGAAATCTTGCCATGTTTCCCAGGTTGGTCTCAAACTCCTGAGCTCAGGTGATTCTCCCACCTCAACCTTGCAAAGTGCTGATACTACAGGTGTGGGTCACCGCACCTGGCCAGACATTGATTTTTGTCAGTTTTGGAGTCTTGGAAGTTTAAAATAAAAGAGATTGGGTTTTTGCTGAGGGCCCTTTTCTTGTCTTGCCAAGAGCTGCCTATTTCCTGTGTCCTCACATGGCAGAGAAAGAACTTTCCCTTCTTCTTATAAAACCACTGGTCCCATCATGAGGGCCCCACCACTTGACCTCATTTCACTCGAATTACCTCCCAAAGGCCTCATCTCCAAATACCAAATACTCCATCACAGTGGGGGTTAGGGCTTTAACATGAATTTTGGGGTGAGGCAATTCAATCCACAGCAAGCACCATAAAGATAATCAAGACTGGGCTTGTTCTAGTTAAATCAGAACTGCTGATGAATTACTCTTAGTAAACTACCTGCAAAGCCTACACTAGGTAAATGTTCAAGATTATTTTGTTTTCTGCTTTATACTGTATGTATCCAGTTTTACTTATAGCAGATAGTTCACCTGTGAGAGGTCTGATTCATGATTTCATGAAATTTCTGTCATCACTAGAAAAACATGATTTTTTGTAGATTATTGACATTCATATTTATCACTGTGAATACTTTGAACAATTAGGGAAAGAGGAGAGAGCAGTCATAGAATACTACATAAATTCTATTGTTTCAGAAGTCTGCTTTTGTGGTTTTGCATAACCCTACCAGAATTTATGATATGCTGAGTAAAACAGCCCTAACTTCTGAAACCTTTTCTAATCTAAAATAGATAGAAATGATGAAGGTCAGATAAAGACCCTGCAGCTTGATTCCCCTTTCTGCATCTGCCAAATCTTCAGCTGATAATAGATGACTGCACAGAGGCACAGGCTTCTAATGCCTTCCTCATCTCTGCCTTTAGGAAAAAAGATCAGCTGAGATCAGTTAAGCAGAGCTGAAAGTGATGAAAAAGATGGTCAGAAAGAAGGAACCAGCTCTCGATTGGATATATTCAAAACAGCAGTCTGTTGAAAAGTTCCTTTTGCATTTAAGGAATTTTGTAGAAACTGGAAATAATGTTATTAGTAATGTTTAGATTAGAAATCTTAACACACAGTATTTATTTATCAAGCTAGATGGCTGAGATTAATATGTTTAGAGAGTAGTCAAAATTCATGTATTAGTCACAGATTGTCAGTTTCCTAACTCTCTGCTACTTCACTAATCAGGGGTTTTCCAGACTCTTACTTCCCTGGCTCCAGCAGGTTTGGCGTCCTGCCTCTGAGGCCTGCATCAGGTTTGTCCACAGTGGCGGGAAATGCTGCAGAGCAGTACAGAGATTTTCATTTTTCGAAATGATTCAACATTACTTTTGACCTTAAATTGACGGAGAGAATGAAATGTTCTTTTCTTAGCACCTGGAATTACAGTATACAGCTATTTCATGGAATGGGGTGTGATAGGAAGACTCACTGGGAGGAACTTGCTCAGAGAACTGATTGGGAACCTGGGAGAATGAAAATTGATTAAAAGAGACCGGAAGTGATTCTCTGGTCTGAAAAATGAAAGGGGGAGAATGAAGATGGAGCCAAGAAAAGGAAGAAAGTAAGACTCCCTTTCTTCCTCCCACTGCCTCCCACTTTCGACTAGAGAGGGCTATGTATGTGATTCTCTGAAAAGAACAGAGCGGCTGAGATATAGCTGATTAAAACTTAAAGCCCATGAGACAGCAGCAGTGGCAAAAATAGCATGTCAAGGAATCCTGCTCTCTACCCCTTGTCTCCAGCCATCCCAAGCCAGGTCAGGATCATGGAAAGGGAGAAATGACGGATTTGTCAGTCCATCATACCAAATATTGACAATTGTTATATTTTATTTTTGTTTCACTTAACCTTATTAATATTTTTAGGTGTCAAATTACTTAAAACATATAACTATAGGGTATGAATACCATCTGGTTTAGTGTTATGTTGGTTCCCATTTATAATGCATGCTAAACAATCATTTGCTCTATGCATGCTCTCTGGATGACAATACTTGCCCTATGACTTCACTTGCTACTTACCATATAATTTTTAAGCCCATATTCACAGTCTCTCAACTGAAGAGACTCCAGACCTTCCATATTCGATTGTTGTAGCTTTCAAGCCCTGCTTCAAAGGCTAGTTTGTATATGTGTGTGTGTACATACACTTCACAAACTTAGCATTTGCCATTCTGAAAAGTACACTCAACTAAGTTTATAATCAGAGTAATAATTCAAATTTATTGTGCAAAGATATATTAGAAAATATATCCACAGAAAATTGAAGGCATCTCCTATTACCCCAAAGCATCTATTCTGGGTTATCCTAACTCCTTGCAGTCAGTACCTGTTTTGATATCAAATTATGCCCCATGGCTCCCACCCATCTAATCTCTTTTCACTGCCTGAAGTCTGGCTCAGCTCTCTTCACCCACTCCATCTTTGGTTGGCAAAGAGTAACAGTAACACCTGCTTGGACTGAATAAATGGCTAGAAGTATTTTGGTAACAGCCTGTCAATTTTGCAGACCTATGACTTTGACCCAAAGAAATTGTGGGAAACATTGGGATCAGGGCCTATCGACTGTATGTCCACCCAACATCCAAGCACCAGTCTCTAAATTCTCTCTTTTCTTTGAATTCCTGACTTGAAGAAGCAAAGACAAAAAAGGAAAAATGATGTCTGAATCCACCATAAGCTGAAACTCATTTCTGGTAACACATATGGTATTTATATGGTATCTGTTTGTATAATAGTAATAAATACCTTGCTTACCTTTCTTCAAAAGTACTTAAGGAAATCATCAGAGTGGTCTGAATGGATAAGGAATTGATCACATAATAATGTTTGGACCTAATATTTTAGCTGCCTGGCCATGAACTAAAGCAATCACTCACAATGTATGAAAATGACTTGATTGTTGAGTATTACAACACTGTATATCATTTTAGATTGCTGTATCTTGCATATCCCTCAATATCCAATATCATATCTAGTAAATCACTGACTTAACATGATTTCTCCTCAACATGTTTTAAATGTTCCCTCACCATTTGCTACCACAGGCTTTTTAACTTACATTCTTGCATGTTCTTGCAGGTGTTACTCCAGTAAACTTCTATTTGGTATCCTCCCTCCAGTACAACGTTTGTTCCAAAGAGATTTATCTGATAGTTACTACATGACATTTTGGGGAACTCTAGAATATTTATGTACATTTTATTCATTTTCCTTTAACTATCAAATATTTTGTCAATAATTCCTCCAATCTTATATGTATGTATATGTATGCACATGGAATATGCTGATATATTAACTTGTATTAAATATTGGTAAATTTGATATGAAATTAAACATTTTATTTGGGATTCTGAACAAATATGTAAGTGGTTGAAACCATAATTTTAAGTTAAAAAAAATGACTACAGTTGATACTTGGATATACTTTTGTAAATATAGTTTCAGTATATATTGTTATTTTAAAAGGTATACATATAATCTCTCATATTTATGTCATTTGCTAACAATATATAACCGATGAGATTTAGAAATTAAAATGTTATTGTAGTTCATAACATCTATTCCTCAAAACTTTTTCATCTAACAGAATGTTAAAATCTCAAAAAACTTTTTTTTTTGAATTGAAGATTTCCTTTTAACATATTTTTTGGATGGAGTATATAAGTTTGAGACCATCATTTGGAGAAGACAGAATTCCCACGCAGGATTCTAAGTAGAGTGATTTTTCTATTGTACACACTGATTAACATGAAAATCTCACATAGAGGTTTTCTCTGTGTTAGATGTCTTCAATATTCTATTCTCTCTTTCCCCAACATCTTTCACTTGTTTTCTGCCCAGGAAGGTGACCCGTACAGACTGTGGTCTCTCCTCTCTGCTGGTGTCCAGTTGGATTTGGCTCCTGGGAACCCTATCAGGAGATGAAGGCAGTGAGAGCGAGGTCAGGGGACTTATTCTATTGGTTCCTTTTGGTGATGTTTTCTTGGAGGGAAGACACTGCTCCTCTTAAGTCTGCCTCCTTTACATCTCTCTCTCCTTCTGGGTTCTGATAAATGTGTCTTCCTCTCATCGCTTTGGCTTTGGGGTTGTAACAACCCTTTGTTAATAACCCAGGTTCTTGTACTATGTTCCTTTTTTTTTTTTTTTTTGAGTTAGACTCTCTCTCTGTCGCCCAGACTGGAGTGCAGTGGCCGCTCCCGGCCACCGCAGCCTCGACCAGCTGGGCTCCGGCGATCCTTCAGCCTCAGCCTTCCGAGTAGCTGAAACTACAGGCGCGGGCTACCACGCCCGGCTAATTTTTGATTTATTGTAGAGATGAGGACTCGCCAAATTGCCCAGGCGGGTCTCGAACCCTCGGGCTCAGGCAATCCACTCACCTCAGCCTCCCAAAGGCGCAGGATTACAGGCTGAGCCACCGAGCCCGCCTACTATGTTCCTTGCAGTTCCTTGTAGTTCTCCTATGCTCAAACACATACTTGTAAAAAAAAAGCCTTTTGTAAATAAGCCATCCTTGAATTGTCCTATGTTGAGTGTGCTATCTCTTTTTGTTGAGACTTTGAAGGATAAAGCTTCTTACTATTCAAGAACCTTTTTATTCGATGAAATATATGTGCCAATATATGATTGTCTTAGTTCATTCATTCTTGATGATTGGCATGATAAGTAATCACTTTTGGTGACTGGCAAAAATCTCAATAACTTATATGGTATCAAAAGGAAAACAATAAAAAAGAATGACTAATAGAACCTTCAAGGCTCTTGCGGAGACAGAACCTTCAAGGCTCTTGCGGAGACAGAAATCTCAACAAATATTCCATTTCTCTACATTTCTCAGTCCTTTAAAGTTAGGTGAGGCCATGTGACTAGTTATGGCCAGTGAAATGCACACTTAAGTGTTTTGTTGTGAAAATTCCATACTACATCTTAAATATGTGCAATAAAATACTCTTTCTGTCTCTCTCTCTCTCTCTCTCTCTCTCTCTCTCACACACACACACACACCATGCACAATTCTCTAAGCTCTATCTCTTCCTCTAGCAACTGAGGAAGCTTGATGATTCAGGTGACACACCTTACAACATGGTGGAGCCTCTAACACGCTGGGTCTCTGAGGAACATTGTGGAGCACAACTCCCTGCTGATCTGTGCTGAACCTGCAGGATGAGTGAGAACTAAACCTTCATTAGGTTAAGTCCCTGAGATTTTGCAGTTATTATTACCACAACTTAATATATCCTAATACAAGAGCCATAAGAGAGCCTTTTATTTCCCCCAAAGCCTGCTTCTCTCCAAACCTTTCCACATCGGTAATCAGGGTTAATCAATTAATAATTACATAATTAAGAGGTTTTTTTGATTATTCTCTTTACCTCACATCCATACACACAATCCATTGGCAAGGTCTGTGTGCTCTATCACCAAAATATAGCCCAATTCTATTTCTGATCATCTTCATTCCAATTCTCCACTAGACCAGGGTGCCATCATTGCTCTCCTGGGTAGCTACAATCATTTTGTAACTGGTTACCCTGCTACTACTTTTGCACCATAACAATCTAATATCCACACAGCAGCCCACGAGATCTCCTAAATATATAAATTTGATGTTTCCTCCCTGCTTAAAAACATCTAGAAGCTTCCCATTGTGCTTAGAAATAACTGTCCAATAAAAAGTAGCATCCACTTACACCTGTCACTGTCTCTCACAGTACTCTCTTAGTTTTTTGATATCACAAAGGCACAAACTGAAAATATTTGTAATGTTTTTGTTTACTAGTTTATCATTTGTATTCTAGTAGAATGTAAACTCCATTGGAGCAGACAGTTTTTCTATTTTGTTCAGTTCAATATTCCCAGTAACTAAAACAGTATTTGGCATACAGTTGGGACTCAATAAATATTTGTAGAAAGGGTGATAAATTTGAAAGGAAAATGGTCTAGGCCATGTTTACTAAACTGAATGCTTTATTTTTGTTTTTCTTTTATTTTCTATTTCTACTTCTTTTTTCAAATTTACAACCAGAAAATTAAAGTCTACCACAGTCAGACTCCAGCCCTAGGGAAGATTTAATGCAACATAACATTAGCCAGAAAGGGAGAATAAATGAGATGAAACATTTTGTCATATCATTTGCCCAGAAAAGCTTGTAAGAATGCAGAGTCACCCCATGAAGCTATTCTTGTGTCAATTATTGCTGCAAAAATGAAAAGTTCTATTGTGGTCTGTGAATATTTTAAAAATGTCCAACAACTCCAAACTTATTAAGCATTCTGTTCTACACAGTCAGCTTAAATACCCATACTATCTTTGAAAAAGTTGCAGTGGTGCAGAGACAGTTTTATAGGGTTGTTTATTATCACCACGATGGAGCTGAAAACTAGGGTGTGGAAGCCTTGTGCTGAGTTTATAATGGAGGTCGCATAGTCTCTGTATTGTAGGTCTTCCAAGCACAGTGACTCATTTTTTATTCAAGACTTAACTCAAATATGTTCCCAGAATACCACTCATTTGCTAAAGAAATACTTCTGTTCTTCATGAAGTTAAAAATTTTCAAATACCTAATGGGATAACCTGCTAAACTGTTTACACCCATGTGAACTATTTTTTGTAACATTTTCTTTTTATTTCCTCTCATAGTTAGTCTCTCAAAATATATACTTCTTTGTGTCGTCTATGCTAGATATAATTAAGAGATTATTCTCATCTTTATTTGTATATGTTAAACTTTTTACAATATCTTTAAATCACCTGAGAATAAAATGTTTTCTCTCAAATTTTTCACTGAGATATGAAACAAGATTATGCTACTTTCCTCTGCCTTAATACAACAAGATAATTCTGCATATGCCATATAGATTGGGTATATATTAAGGATAGATGTTGTTCATTGGGTCCAGTTATGCATGTTCTATTTCCAATAAAATATGGGAAGAGTTATTTATCTTGAGGAATGAACCAACAGGGAACAAATGCCTTAGAAGGCAAAAATGCTGTAATTATTCAACAAACCCACATTTAGAGTGCTCTTAAGGTTCTTTAGGCTAAATGGAATGTTATATGTTATGGATTAGAACTAAAGAGTGTTCTTCCCATAATCCTAGTCAAAAAGAGAAATAGAACTCAGTCACTCATAATAATTAGTTTAGTAACCACTAAGTATAAATGTTGATAAGTTGTGATGGGAATTAGAATGGAGACAAAGAAAGTAGTCCTTCACATAAGATAATAACAGTTAAGAACGAAAGAAGAAAAATTATGCAGACATGTACACACTCTATGCTATACTTGAGTATATACAGATGCTAAGGAGATGGCAAAAAGAGACAGCAGAATCACAGAAGCATATGTGGCATTTGTAGGTTTTGCATATTTAAGGTTTTTTTTTTTTTTTTTTTTTGCCTCTTAGACTTTGTTCCACCCTCCTAAAAATGAAGGAAGTCATATCCAACATTAAGTATGAGTTTATTTCACAAATGGAATGTTCAAAAACAGAACTCTGGATAATCTCCAACTGTCTTGTTGTTGGGTGACTGTATACTACTCATTTGACTTTTTCTTAAATTTGATTAGAAAGAAATTAATGGAAAATATTTTACAAGAAAAATAGAATAAGTTCAAAATTTCTTTAAAGCTTTCATTTTTTGAAAATATCTAAAAGGAGTATAATTTAAAAATATCATTTATAGCTGGGCTCAGTGGTTCAGCCTATAATCCCAGCGCTTTGGGAGGCTGAGGTGAGTGGATTGCCTGAACCCGCGGGTTTGAGACCTGCCTGGGTAACTTGGCGAGACCTCATCTCTACAATAAATCAAAAATTAGCCGGGCGTGGTAGCGCGCACCTGTAGTTTCAGCTACCTGGAAGACTGAGGTGGAAGGATCTCCAGAGCCCAGCAGGTCGAGGCTGCGGTGGCTGGAAGTGATCACTGCACTCCAATATGGGTGACAGAGTGAGACTCCAACTCAAAAAAAATATATCATTTATTTAGAACACTCAAAAGTTTTGAGAATTTATTTCTATTAACTTCTATTATCATTATTAGTTATAGTTACTTAGTTAAAATTCAATTTTGGTGATATTTAGAATGTGAGTATTAAGATAGAATTGTCATATTTGATTTAATCATTAAGCTCTGAGTTTCTTATGAGTAATACCTATTCTTTTTAGCTCTTGTTGCATCACAATTTTTACCTTGGAAGAAGAAGGAAAGACCAAACGTGTTTCTTACACAAATTATCTTGAAAATGGAAGGTGTAAATTACTTTATATAAGCAGATACTGAAACTTGGAGGCTAAGAATGTAAGCTGTGTCATGTGACTTATGAGTAGATTCAGCCTCATTGAAGTCCTGGGTAATTGAGAGATCATCAAACTCTTCTGTCAACTGAAATTTTATTTTTTCAACAAATAGTCCCATTACAAAGTGGGCAAAAGATATGAATAGAGTTCTCAAAAGAAGACATACAAGCAGTCAACAGATACATGAAAAAATGTTCAGCCTCATTAGTCATCAAAGAAATGCAAATTGAAACTACACTGGGATACCACCTAACTCCATTTCAGATTGGCCATCATCAATAAATAAAAAAATAACAGGTGTGGAGACGATGTGGCGAAAAGGGAACACTTCTACACTGTTGGTGGGAATGTAAACTAGTACAGCCTCTGTGGAAAACAATGTAGCAATTCCTGAAAGTTCTAAAATTCGACCTTCCATATGACACCGCAATCCCCCTACTGGGAATATACCTGGAAGAACTCAAATCACTCTATAAAAAAGATACCTGCACATGTATGTATATCACAGCATTGTTCATGGTACCCTGCTGCCCATCAAAAGAGGATTGGATTTAAAAAATGTGGTACTTATACAAATGGAATTTTATGCAGTCATAAGAACAAAATCATGAACTTCGCAGCAACCTGGATGGACTTAGAGCCTATAATACTGAGTGATCTTTCACAGAAGCCTTCCACAGAGGTTGCACTAATTTACACTCCCACCGACAGTGTAGAAGCACTCACTTTTCTCCACATCCTGTCCAGCATCTGTTGTTTTTTGAGTTATTGATGATGGCCATATTGACTGGATTTAGGTGGTATCTTAGTGTGGTTATAATTTGTATTTCTTTGATGATTATTGAGGCTGAATATTTTTGCATGTATCTGTTGGTTGCTCACATGTCTTCTTTTGAGACGTGTCTATTTGTATTTTTTGCCCACTATTTAGTAGGGCTGTTTGGTTTTTTACTTTTGACATGTCTAGTTCCTTGTAGATCCTGGATGTTAGGCCTTTGTCAAATACACAGTTGGCAAATATTTTTTTCCCATTCTGTGGAATCTCTCCCCACTCTCTTGATGATTTCTTTTGGTTTGCAGAAACTTTTCAGTTTGATCAGGTCCCATTTGTCTATCTTATCTCTTATCTCTTATGGAATGAGCTTTTGGTCAGAAGTTGGTTGCATATTCCAATGTCTATAAGGGTATCTACTGCATTTTCTAAGATTCTATTGTTTGAGGTTTTACATTTAAGTCTTCGATTCTTTTAGAGTTGATTTTTGTATATGGCTATAGGTAGGGGTCCTGTTTCAATCTTCTGCATGTGATCAGCCAGTTTTCCCAGCACCATTTACTGAATAGGCTCTCCTCTCCCCAGTGGTTGTTGGTGGAGGCTTTGTCAAAGATGAGTTGGTTGAGAAATTGATGTTTTGCTTCCAGAATCTCTGTCCTGTTCCATTGGTCTATATACCTGTTCTTGTAGCAATACCAGGCTGTTTTGATTATTTTAGCCTTACATTAAAATTTACAGTTGGAAGTGTGATACTTCCTGCTTTGTTTCTTTTGCTGAAGATTGTTTTGGCTATTCGTGATTGTTTGTTTCCATATGAATTTCTGTATTATTGTTTCCGGGTCTGAGAAGAATGATGTCGGTAATTTAGTGGGTATTGTGTTGAATCTATAGATTGTCCTGGGTAGAATGGATATTTTAACAATGTTAATTCTTCTAATCCATGCACATGAAATATTTTTTCATTTGTGTCATTTTTGATTCTTTGAGCGATGTTTTGTAGTTTTTGTTGTAAAAGTCTTTCACTTCTCTGGTTAGGAAGATGCTAAGGTATTTTATTTTTTTGTGGCTGTTTTGAATGGGACTGTGCTTTTCATTTGGTTCTCTGCCTACTTGTTGCTGGTGTACAAAAATGTGAATGTCTTTTGCACGTTGATTTTGTACCCTGAGATGTTGTCTAAGTCCTTTATCAGTGTAAGGAAGTTTTTGACAGATTATCTTGAATTTTCAACATGTAGGATCGTATCGTTGGCAAAGAAGGATAACTTAACTTCTTCTTTTCCTACTTGGATATCCCTGACTTCCTTGTCTTGTCTGATTGCTCTAGCTAAGACTTCCAACACTATGTTGACTAGGAGAGGTGAGAGTGGGCATCCTTGTCTTGTTTTGGTTTTCAGGGGAAGTTCTTCCAATTTCTGTCTAACTGAAATTTTTTCTGCTGATTGAAGAAACAAATTTTAAATAGCCCACTGGTAATCTCCATTTGAATATATGTCTTAGAATCTCAAATTCATTGTCTTTAAAAGTCTATATAAATCTGCCCATAGTAGGTACTCAAAAGTATTTTTGAGTGAATGAATAACTGAATTCAGCATCTTCAAAATTTTTCCTGAATTTCTTATTAAGAAATTGCTCTTAAAGTCTCCAAATCTTAATCTCTTCTCTTTTCTTCCTTATTAATCAATTTTCTAGGTCTGCCAGCATTACTTTTGCAGTACTTCCTAACGCCACCTCATTCACTCAACACATATTTATTGCATGTATATTAATTGTCACAAACAAACACAATATTGTTCATGCACTATGGATCTTGGATTTTTGTGGAGGAAACCTAGAGTATCAAATTAGTCCTCTTGGCACTAATCTAGCCCTGTATTTCCTCTCTTCTGGACTATTGTAATGGTCTCCTAGGTCATCTCTCAGCACCTGGTGTTTCCCATCTTATTTGATTGATCTTAAAAGCACAACACTTACTACCTTTTTGTGCATTACCTTTGACAGTTCCCCATTGTCACCAACTAATGTGAAAATTCCATAGTTTGTCGTTCTGTATCCTGGCCATACCAGCTGTATTCATTAACCTTCCTCTTACTCTCCATTTTTCAGACAAGCACTAGGCTCCTCACAAGTTCTCTCATATTTTACTTTTCTGCCACTCACTCTCTTCTTTCCCCATGGAAAAACTTCTCTCTTAATAACATTTTCTCTTATTAAACTCCTACCTATCTTTCAAGCCCAGTTCTGTTATTCTTCCTGATTCCTTCAAATAGAAATATTGTCTCTCTTCTTTAAACTCCCATGGAACTTCTTGTGTTTCTCTCTTGTGGCTCTTGTCATGTTGTAGTTTTGGTGTTTATTAATATTTATTGTCTCCTTGAGGATATTCTACATATTGATCATATTATTTATAGCAGCTAGCATGGTTCCTTGCACACACAACAAACTGAATGAATGGAGGAGTGACCTGGCGAGGTAATTGGCAATGTCACATATATTGTGTAGGATTATGAGCTAACCTAAAATAATTTAATGATGTCTTGAAAAAATTTTTAAAATTTTAAGTATGTGGGGTACGATTCAGGATTAGGTATACAAATGTTCATTATCATTATGCAGGTACCCTTGTTGATGAGGTATGCTCCCCTCCCCTGGCAGTTTCCCTACTGCCAATCCCTTTCTTATACTATTACGATAGTTGTTCAAGGTCCTCTAATGAGTAAGAACATGTAATACTCAGTTCTTTGTTTCTATGATAGATCATTCAGTATTATGTAGCCTTTAAGTCCACCCAAGTTGCTGCAAAATTCATAATTTTGCCCTTCTATATGCCTGCATAATATTCCATCATGTATATGTACCACATTTAAAAAAATCTAGTTCTCTTACGATGGGCAGCATGGTTGGTTTCATGTTTTTGCTATTGTGAATAATGCTTCAATAAACTTGCATGCACAGGTATCTTTTTCATAGAGTGATTTGAATTCCTCTGGGTGTATTCCCAGTAGGGGGATTGTGGGATAGAATGGGAGGCTGATTTGTAGATCTTTTAGGAGTTGCCACACTGTTTTCCACAGAGATTGAACTAGTTTACAGTCCCACCAAAAGTTTAGAAGGGTTCCCTTTTCTCAACATCCTCTCCAACATCTGTTGTTTTTTGAGTCATTGATGATGGCCTTCATGACTGGAGTTAGGTGGTATCTCAGTGTGGTTTTAATTTGCATGTCTTTGATGACAAGTGAGCATTTTCATGTATCTGTTGGCAGCTTTTATGTCTTTTGAGAAATATCTATTCATATCTTTTGCCCACTTTGTAATGGGGCAGTTGTTTTTTTTCTTTTTGGCACATTTGAGTTCCTTGTAGATCCTAGATGTTAGGCCTTTGTCAGAGATACAGTTGGCCAATATTTTTTCCCATTTTGTGGGCTGTCTCCCCACTCTCTAAATGGTTTCTTTGGCTTTGCAGAAGCTTGTCAGTTTGATGAGGTCCCAATTGTCTAGCTTATCTCTTATGCCATGGGCACTTGGGGATTTGATTGGGAAATGGTACCAGTTCCAATTTCCATAAGGACGTTTCCTGCATTTTCTAAGGTTCTTATAATTTGGAGTTTTACATTTAGTTCTTTGATCCATTTAGAGTTGATTTTTGTGTATGGTTATAGGTAAAAATCTTGGTTTAATCTCCTGCATGTGGTTAGCCAGTTTTCCCAGCACCATTTACTGAATAGGTTCTCCTGTCTCCAGAGGTTGATGGTGGAGGGTTTGTTGAAGATGAATTGGTTGAGAAATTGAGGTTTTGCTTCTGGAATCTCTAACCTGTTCCATTGGTCTATATGACTGTTCTTGCACCAATACCAGGCTGTTTTGATTGTTGTAGCCTTATAATAAAGCTTAAAGTCTGGGAGCATGATGCCTCTCACTCTTTTTTTGTTGTTGTTGTTTTGCTGAGGATTCTTTTGGCTATTTGTGGTCGATTATGTTTCCATATGAATTCCTATATTGTCATTTCCACGTCTGAGAAGAATGCAGTTGATAATTTAATGGGTATCGTTAAATCTGTAGATTGCCTGGGTAGGATGGACATCTTAACAGTATTGATTCTTCCAATCCATGAGCATGGAGTATTTTTCTATTTGTTTGTGTCGTCTTTGATTTCCTTGAGCAGTAATAGTTTTCATTTGTAAAGGTCTTTGACTTCTCTGGTTAGAAAGATGCCAAAGTATTTAATTTTTTTGTGGCTATTGTGAATGAGATTGTGCTTTGTATTTGGGTTTCTGTTTGTTTGTTGTTGGTGTATAGAAAAGCGACTGACTTTTGCACATTTATTTTGACCCTGAGACTTTGCCAAAGTCCTTTATAAGATTCTCTTGGGTTTTCAAGGTATAGAATCATGCCACCTGCAAAGAGGGATAACTTAACTTCCTCTTTTCCTATTTGGATAATCCTGATTTTCTTCTCTTGTCTGATTGCTCTAGCTAGTACTTCCAACAGTATGTTAAACAGGAGTGGTGAGAGTGAGCATCCTTATCTTGTTCTGGTTTTTCAGGAATAATTTTTCCAGTTCCTGTCTGCTTTGCAGTTTGTTGGCTGTAGGTTTCTTGTAGATGGTTGTTACTATTTTGAGGTATGTTTCATCTATGCCTAGATGTTCGAGGTTTCTTATCAAGAAGGGATGCTGGATTATTTCAAAAGTTTTCTCTTCATCTAATGTTATAATCATATGGTTTCTGTCTTTACATCTGTTGATGTATTTAATTACATTTATTGTCTTGAGGATGGTGAACCAGCCCTGCCTCCTGGGGATGAATCCTACTTGGTCATGGTGGATGATTTTTGAGATGTGTTGTTGGATCCCATTTGCTCAATCTTATTGAGAATTTTATCATCTATGTTCATCAAGGATATTGGCCTATAGTTCTCTTTCTTTTTTGGATCTTTACTTGGTTTGGATATCAATGTGAAGTTAGCTTCATAAAATGATTTGGGGAGAGACCCATTTTTCTTGATTGCCTTGAATACTTTAAATAAGATTGGAATCAGCTCTTTCTTGTATGTTTTGTAGAATTCTGCTGGAAAGCCATCTGGTCCAGGGCTTTGTTTTTTTTAATTTTTTATTTTTTTGTAGGTAACTTTCTTATAACGTAGTCGATTTCCTGGGTTGTTATTGGTCTACTTAGGGTCTTGATTTCTTCTTGTTTCAACCTGGGGAGGTCATGTGATGTAAGAAAATTCTCCAATCATTTAAGTTTTCGAGTTTGTACCATACAGGTGTACATAGTAATCTCTGATCATCTTTTGTATTTCTTCGGGGTCAGTTGTTACTTGATCTTTTGCATTTCTGATTGTGTTTATCTGGACCTTTTCTCTCTTTTTCTTGGTCAGTCTAGCCAGGGGTCCATCGATCTTGTTTATCCTTTCAAGAACCAGTTTTTGGTTTCATTGATTTTTTATATTACATTTTAATCTTCTATGTTCCAAATTTGGGAATTTATTTTGGTGATCTGGATTCTTCTGCTGAAGCTAGGGTTTTGGTGGTCTTGCTTTTCCAGCTTCCTTAGGTAATTTGTTAGGCTGTTAACTTGTGATCATTCTATTTTCTTCATGTGTGTTCTTCATGTGAGATATGAATTCCCCTCTTAGTACTGTTTTCATGGCATCCCAGAGATTTGGGTAAGAAGTTTCTTCATTTTCATTTGTTTCCAGGTATCTTTTAATCTCTTTTTGATTTCCAGGTATCTTTTAATCTCTTTTTGTTGACCCAGGAGTTGTTTAGCATCATACTGTTTAGTGTTCATGTCTTTGTGGGTTTTGGGGTAACTTTGTGTTGATATTTATTTTTATTGCACTGTGGTCTGAGTAGGTGCATGGCAGTATTTCAATCTTGTGGAATTTGTTTATGCTTGATTTATGGCTGAGAGTGTGGTCAATCTTAGAGTACATTCCACGTAGTGATGAGTAGAATGTAGATTCCATGTTTGTTGGGTGTTCTGTACGTATCATTTAAGTTCATTTGGTCAAGCATAATATTGAGATTCCTGATCTCCTTGCTGACTTTTTGTCTTGATGATCTGTCTAGGTTCATTAGTGGGGTGTTGAAGTCCCAGCTATGATAGTGTTAGAGTCAATATCATTTTTTAGTTTACCTAGAAGCTGCTTTATGAAAGCTAATGCTTCTATGTTGGGTGCATATATGTTTAGAATGGATATTTCTTGTTGATGGATTAAACCTTTTATCATTATTTAGTGACCTTCTGTATCTTTTTAAATTTTTGATAACTGAAAGGGTGTTTTGTCTGATATTAAGATTGTGACTCCTACTTTCTTTTGTGTTCTGTTCACCTGAAATTTTGTTTCCCATCCTCTTACTTTGAGTCTGAGTGTCCTTTCTGGTGAGAAGGGTCTCTTGGAGACAGTATGTTGTTGCCTAATTATATTTTATCTAATTTGCCATTCTGTGTCTTTTCAGTGGTGCATTTAGTTCATTCACATTCAGGCTAATTATAGAGATGTAAGAGTTTATTCCGTCATGAGGTTCTTATAGAGTTTGCTGTTGTTGCTGCTATTTGTTTATTTCTAAGTTGTTTTCCTTTTGATTTTTGAGTTGATTCATGTGTGTTTTCAACCTTTTTCCTGTGTTCTTGGGAAAGGTGTTGTCATTCTTTTTTCCCTTTCCACCGTGTTTAATACTTTCTTAAGTGTTTCTTGTAGAGCTGGTCTGGAGGCAGCGTAAACTCTTAGGGATTGAATTTCTGGGTAAGATTTTAATTCTCCATTACTGATGAAACTTAGCTTAGCTGGGAAGGATTGTTGGTTGAAATTGTTTATCTTTGAGAACTTTGAAGATTGAACTCCAAGCTCTCCTAGCCTGAAGTGTTTCTGTATATAAGTCTACTGCTATCCTAATTGATCTTCCTCAGCAGGTAGTTTGACCTTTTTCTCTTGCTGCCTTTGTGGGATCTTTTCTTTTATACCTACTTTGTGTAGGTAAATTACTATGTGTCTAGGAGTTGGTCTCATTTGTTGTCTTACAGTGGTTCTCTGAATCTCTTATATTTGAATGGCCACATCACTGAGAGATTTTGGAAGTTTTCTTGGATAATTTCATGGAATGTTTGTTCCAGAGTAGTCTCTTTCTATCTATCTGCCTCAGGGATTCCAATTAATCTTAGGTTTGGCCTCTTGAGATAATAGCTCATTCTTGGAGGCTTTGTTCTGTCTTTTTAAGTTTTTAAAATGTTTTTAACAGTTTGGGTTAGTTCCATATTTTTGTTCTCAAGCTCTGAGGTTCTTTCTTCTGCTTGGTTAATTCTACTTTCCATGCTTATCAGTTTGTTATTTATTTCATTCACTGTATTCTTTATTGCTGTTATCTCAGTTATCAATTTTTTCATTCCTTCCTCTTGTCTCTCCTCATTTCTATTTATTCTCTCTATTAATGTGTTGATATCTGGGTTTGTGGTTTGAGACCAGTCATTCTGGGGGATCTTCATTGTTTTGAAGTCTGTTTCTCAGTGGCTGACCTCCCAGAGTTCTGTGTGAGACTCATATTCTTTCTTTGGTTTTTATTCATTTGTGTTTGTCCCCCCACCCCCTTTTTTAACTTCTTTAATTCTGTTGTTCAGTGATGGGGGGATAGCTTTTATTTCTGTTTGCTTGATCTTCTATTCTTCCTTATACAAATCCTCTGGTTTTGTTCAATTTTGAAGCTGGAGTGGAAGTGGGGAGTAGGGAGTGGGGGCCTGTGTTTTTTGCAGTTTTGAGATATTATTAAGGGGACAGTTGTGACTCAGAAGCTATCTGCAGATCCCAGTTCCACTGACAGGTGTGTGAGCCTCCCGGAACCCACTTCCCGCTAACTTACAACCTGTCCATGCAGTGGGGGTGACTGTAAGCCGCCTGAAAGCAAAATGAAAGAAGAAAAGGAAAAGAATGGAAAATGGAAGGAGGAAGATGAAAGGAAGATGGAGAGATAGAGGAGAAGAAGAGAGAAAACAGACAGGTGTACCAACTAACAAATAAACAGGGAAACAAACTAAGATACAAAAAACAAAACAGACAAAAATGTACAGAAAATCATATAAACAAGCACAAAAATCCTGCAGTCAGTGTACTCTCCCTCAAAAATGCATATACACAAGCAGAAAATCTCTAAAAAATAACATTAAAGTAACATGAACATAGCAAGTTCAAAAATGTAAACAAAGACAGAAAGAGAAGGAAAAAAGCAAAAACTAAAGCAAAAAACAAACAAGAAGAAGAGAAAAAACTTGCTCTGTAGTTGTTTCTGTATCTTGAGATTCTTTTTTGCCACCTCTACCTTCGGTCTCCAGCCTCTCCTCTCTGCTGTTGTGCCCGGTGATAGGGTTACTCTCTGCATGGATCAGAGACCCCATGAACTACTGTGGGTGGAGGATGAATCAGATCTGGACTTACCCTACTTGCTGCTGCTGCTATCAAGTATCCCGCTCAGATCTGACATATCTGTACCTGTTCCAGCATGGGGGAGAAACCTCTGTTTCTCTGAGTCCGATGGGAGGATAGTCTCTGGGTGCCAAGATGGAGGCTGGGCATAGCTGGAAGGGGCAATGCATTTCTCTGTTGAGTCTTGGGACTGAGAAGATGGCACCCATCAGTGTCTCATCACTGGTGTTGGAGCTTTATTCCAGATTTCCTCTGCCTGCCTTCTCCATATTTCCTCCTGCTTGTGCCAGATCTGCTACTGCAGGTGATGGCATAGGCTGGGTGCCAGAGGTGAGGTGAGGCTGTTCTCTGCTGCCTCCTCTCAAGAGAGCCCTGAGGGTGGCAGATGAACCTGTGCACCCAGGTCTCTAATCTCAGGGAGGTGGTGGTTGCAGTAAGCTCTGGATGGTGGCCCTGGGTGCATGAACCCGAGGGTCTTCTCAGATGGATTTTCAGTCACCTACTGGCACACACCCACTCATGCAGAGAGTCTTTATGGACACTCACTTTTGGAGACTCTCACATTCCCACCTGTTTTGTCCCCATCTTGCCCAGAAGCCAATTGCCTCCTTTTTTTTTTTTTTTTTTTTTTGGT
>NW_007054255.1:0-1155 GCF_000164805.1 Carlito syrichta | reverse complement strand
CGGAATTACAGGCATGCGCTACCACGCCCGGCTGATTTTTTGATTTATTGTAGAGATGAGGTCTCACTGCCCAGGCAGATCTCGAACCCGCGGACTCAGACAATTCACTCACCTCAGCCTCCCAAAGGCGCGGGATTACAGGCTGAGCCACCGAGCCCGGCTCAATTGCCTCCTTTTTAATAGTATCTTTTTAAAAAAAAGTCTTTAATAGCTTTAGGGGTATAAAAATTTTTTGGTTATATGGCTGCTTTGTATGGTGCTGTGGAAGTATGGTTCTGTAGAAGCACCCATCATCCCATTAGTGAACATTGTGATCAATAAGTAATCTTTCCATCTCTCCCTCCTTTCCGCCCTCCCCCTTCTGAGTCTTTAGTGTCCTTTATGCCATTCTTATATGCCTTTGCAGATCCTTTGTTTAACTTTCACTTGTAAGTGAGAACATACAGTATTTGGTTTTCTGTCCTTGCGTAACTTCACTTAGGATAATGGTCTTCAACTCTATTCTGGTTGCTGCAAAAAACATTTTTGTTCTCCCCTGTGGCCAAATAGTATTCCATGGTTTATATATATGCCACATTTTCATTATCCACTGATCAGTTGATGGATATTTAGGTTGATTCCATGTCTTTGCAATTGTGTATTGTGCTACTATAAACATATAGGTGCAAGTGTCTTTTGTATTACAACCTCTCTTCTACAGGAGATATCAAGTAGTGGCATTTCTGGATCAAATGGTAGATCTACTTTTAGTTCTCTGAGAAATCTCCATACTGATTTCCATAGAGGTTGCACTAATTTACACTCCCACAAAGAGTATATAAATGTTCCCTTTTCACCACATCTGTGACATATATCTTTTTTTAACATTTTTTAATTTTTATTTTTTTATTAATCAATATTTTTTATTATGGTTTTGTGGGGTACAGTTAAGGGTTAGGTGTACAATTACATTTCATTCAGGCACCCTTTGATAAGAGGTGTTTTCTCATCCCCAGACAGATATTTGCTACTGTTAATCCCATCCCCCTCCCCCCCATAGTTTCCCAGAACCGTCAGTCATTTTCTTACAGTATGACATTGAATGTTCAAGGTCCATTTTATGAGTGAGAACATGTGATACTCGGATCTTTGTTTCTGTGAGAGGTCACTTCAGTA
>NW_007054254.1:0-456 GCF_000164805.1 Carlito syrichta | reverse complement strand
CATTCCTTTCTATTCTATTGCATTCCATTGCAATACTCTCCATTCAATTCCAATCCATCGACTCCATTCCATTTCTTTCTTCTCCATTTCATTCCTCTCAGTTCCTAACATTCCATTCCATTCCACTCCACTCCATTCCATTTCTCTTCACTCGATTGCATTTCATTCTTCTCAATTCCATTCCATTCCATTCCACTCCATTCCATTCCAATCCTCTCCATTATATTACATTCCTCTCAATTCCATTTATTTCGTTCAAATCGTCTCCATTCCACTCCATTCCATTCTGTTACATTCAACTATAATCCATTCCTTTCCATTCTATTACATTCCAATTCTCTCCTTTATTTTCCCACCTTCCATTCTATTCCTCTGTACTCCATTCCATTCCATTACTCTCCATTCCATCCTTTCCTCTCCATTCCATTCCTGTCCATTTCATTCCATTCCTCTGCA
>NW_007054253.1:0-374 GCF_000164805.1 Carlito syrichta | reverse complement strand
GGATTACAGGCTGAGCCACCAAGCCCGGCCCCAGTTACTTATCTTTAATCATCGGAAAGAATGTTTTAAAAACTCAGGAATCAAAAAAAAAGAAAAAAAAAGAAAGAAATGTTAACAATAATGAATGCAAAAAACCCCACAAAACTCAGGAATCTAGTATCATCTACTCCAATGGAGACCCATGAAGGGAAGATGACTTGCCCAAAGGGCCTCCTTTGACATGTGACAGCCAGCATTCACTGGGCTTCATCTGTCTGTGATTTTCTTACTAGCTGGCGACTTGCTTGCAAATAAGTTGGTTCTCTCTTATGGTGCCACCACCCCCAGGTGCTTGCTGCCTCTCTGCTGGACTCTAGATTATGTCACCACCATCG
>NW_007054252.1:0-6959 GCF_000164805.1 Carlito syrichta | reverse complement strand
CTGTTGGTCAGCCAGCTAGCCAACAGGCTTAACTAGTTGGTGACCTATGTGACCAGCCTGCTAACCAGCTGGCCACCTAGCTAGCCAGCCGACTAACCAGCTGACTTAACTAGCTTACTTAACTAGATAGCCATCTGACTAGTCAGCTGGCTTAACTAGCTAGCCACCTAGCAAGTCAGCCGGATAATCAACTAACTTAACTTGCTCAGTAACTAACTAGACAGCTGGGTAGCAGGCTGTCTTAATTAGCTAATTACCTACTTAGCCAGGTGTCTAGCCAACTGGCTAAACTAACTGACTTATCCAGATAGCCAGGTGGCCATCCAGCAGATATAACTAGCAAGATACCTAGCTAGCCAGTTGGCTAGCCACTTGAATTAACTAGTTGACTTAGCCTGATAGCCAGCTGGCTAGTCAGCTAGCTTAACTAGCTGACTTAATTAGCTTTCCAGCTGGCTTACCAACTGACTTAACTAAGTCACTACTTATCCAACCAGCTGGCTATCCAACTGAGTTAACTAGGTGACTTATCTAGCTACCCGCTATCTCACTAGCTGACTTAACTAGCAAGCTACCTAGCTAGCCAGCTGACTAGTCAGCTGACTTAACTAGGTGACATAACTAGGTAGCCAGCTGGCTAGACAGTTGACATAACTAGCTAGCTAGTAAGCTGTCTAGCCAAATGACTTCACTAGCTAACTTAACTAGCTATCCAGCTGACTAGACAGCTGACTTACTTTCCTAGCTACGTAGCTATGAGAAGGCTAGGCAGCTGACTAATCTAGCTGATTTAATGAAGTAGTGAGCTGGCTAGCCAGCAGACTTAACTAGCTCACTACCTAGATAGACAGCTGGATACCCTGCTGCCTTAATTAGCTGACATAACTAGACGCTGGATGGCTAGCCAGCTGGCTTAACTTCCTATCTAACTACATAGACCTCTGGCTTAACAGCTGACTCAACTGCCTAAATTACTAAGTAACCTGCTGGCCTGTAAGCTGACTTGACGGTGACAAAACTAGCTAGCCTGCTGACTAGCCAGCTTACTTAACTAGCTAGCTATCCTGTTAGGCAGCTGGCTAGACAGCTGACTTAACTAACTGACTTAACTAGCTAGCTGACTGACTTATCTAGCTTACTTAAGTAGCTAGCTACCTAGCTAGCCTGCAAACATAACTAGCAGATATAAATAGCTAGCTACCTAGCTAGCCAGCTGACTTAATTAGCTGATATAACTAGCTAGCTACATAGCTTGCTATCATATAGCTAGCTGACTTAACTAGTTGACTTAACTAGCTGAGTAGCTGACATATCTAGCTGACTTAATTAGCTAGGCACCTAGCTTGCCAACTGACATAATTAGCCGAAATAACTAGTGAGTCAGCTGGCCACCCATCTGACGTAACTAGCTGTTTAACTAGCTATTCAGCTGGCTAGTCAACTGACATAACCAGCTGACTTAACTAGCTAGCCAGCTGGTTAACCAGTTGACTAAACTAGCTGAATTAACTAACTGGCCAGCTGGCTAGCCAGCTGACTTATTTGCCTAGCTACCAGCTAGCCAGCAGCCTACCCAGCTGACATAACTAGCTGACTTAATGAAGCAGCCATCTGGCTAGTCTGCAGACTTAACTAGCTAACTATCAAGCTAGACAGCTGGATAGCCAGCTGACTTAACTATCTGACATAACTAGATAGCCTGATGGCTACCTGCTGACTTAATTAGCTACCTACCTATATATTCTGCTAGCTTGCCAGCTTACTTAACTACCTAACTACCTAGCTAACCTGCTGGCCAGCGAGTTGACTTAGGTAGGTGACTTCACCTACATAGCCAGCTGGCTAGCCACCTGCCTTTACTAGCTAGCTACCATGCTAGGCAGCTAGCTAGCCAGCTGATTTAACTAAGTGACTTAACTAGCTTGCCAGCTAACTTAACTAGCTCACATAATTAACTTGCTTCCTAGCTATCTATCATTTAACTAGCTTACTAAAGTAGCTGACTTAAACAGCTAGCCAGTTGGCTAGCCAACTGACTTAACTCACTGACATTACTGGCTATCCAGGTTGCTATCCAGCTGACTTAACTAGCTAGCTACCTACCTTGCCAGTGGGCTTGCTAGCTGTCTTAGCTAGCTGAAATAACCAGCTAACCATCTTGCTAGCCAACTGACTTAACTAGCTTGCTGTCCAGCTAGTTAGCTAGCTAGCCAGCTGACTTAACTAGCTAGCTACCTAGCTAGCCAGGTGACTTAAATAGTTAGCTAACTAGCTAGCTAGCAAGCTAACAAGCTTACTTAAATAGTTACATGCCAAGCTAGCTAGCTGACTTAACCTGCTAGCTAACTAGTTACATTACTCATCATCTAACATGCTAGCTAGGGGACTTAAATATCTGACTTAACTCGTTAGCTAACTAGCTAACTAGCTGACACAACCAGCTTACTTAACTCGTTAGCTAACTAGCTAGATTGCTGACTCATCCAGGTCACTTAACTCGTGAGCTAACTAGCTACCTAGCCTACTCAACAAGCTGACTCAACCCATTAGCTAACTAGCTAGCTATCTGACTCAACCAGCTGATAACCTGTTAGCTAAATAAGTAATAGCTGTTTTAACCAGTTGACTAAATTAGAAAGCTTACTTAACTAGTTTACTTAGCTAGCCGACTTAACTACTTAGCTAGCTCACTTAACTGGTTGACTTAACTAGTTAGCTAGCTGACTTCACCACCTGAATTAAATCGTTATCTAACTACATAACTAGCTGAATAACTAGCTGACTTAACTAATTAGCGAACTATTTAGGTAGCAGACAAGTAGCTGACTTAAATAGCTAACTAGTGAGCTAACTGACTTAGCTAGCTGACTTAGCTAGCTAGCTGGTTAGCTAACTGACTTAGCTATCTGACTTAACTAGTTTGCTAATGGGACAGCTATCTGACTTAACGAGTTGATTAACAAGTTAGCTAACTCTTTTAACTAGTTGGTAAAAGAGTTTACTAGCTGGCATAACTAGTTGGCAAACGAGTTAGCTAGGTGACATAACTTGGTTGATGAATCAAATAGTTAGCTAGTTTAACAAGTTGGCTGACAACTCGGCCAACTTTTTAGTTGGCTTAACTAGTGGGCCAAATAGTTGGCCCACTAGTTAGCTGGGTCAACTAGTTGACTGAGGAGTTGGCCCACTAGTTATCCCACTTCACTTTTTGACTCTCTGGTTTGCTGACCTAACTAGTCAGCCGACAAGTTGGCCGACTCGTTAGCTGGCCTAACTAGTCAGCTGACTTGTTAGCCGAGCTAACTTGTCAGCTGACACGCTGGCCAACTAGTCAGGTGATTGGTTAGCTGACTTATCTACTTGGCCATTTACTTGGCTGACCGGTTAGCTGACTTAACTAGTTGGCCAACGTGTTAGCCAATAGGTGGGCTGATTTATTTTTATTTTCATTTTATTTTTTTAATTTTTATTTTACTTTTTTAAACCTTTTTTTTACTTTGTTTTATTGTAGTGATGTCAGTTACAAGTCAGGGTTAGGTACATTAGTCATCCACATGTCGGTGGAATTTGGGCCTCCAAGCAGTCCTCACTTCCCTTGGTTTAAGACCAGGTATGTTGTCAACATATCCCCCCTCCTTTCCTGGCAGTGTCCTGCAACTGCCAATCCCTCCCTTGTGTAATTGTGGTTAACATTCAGATCCCACTTACATGTGAGAGCATGTGGTATTCAGTTCTTTGTTTCTGTGAAAGATCACTGAGTATGATTGTGTTCAACTCCATCCAATTTACTGTGAAGTCCGTGATTCTGTCCTTCTTTATAGCTGCATAATACTCCACTGTGTATATGTACCACATTTTCTTTATCCAATTCACATTTCTTTTTATTGTAGAAATGAGTTGCCCAGGATGGCCTCAAATCATTGGACTCAGGCAATCCTCTTGCCTCCACCTCCCAAAATGCTGGAATTAACAGGATGAGCCACCACACCTGCCTCCAGGCCACTTTCAGTTCACCAGATGATTGATTCCATGTTTTTGCTATGGTGAATAGTGTGACATGACATGTATGTACAGGTGAATTTTGTGTAGAGTGATTTATGTTCCTCTGGGTTTAGAGGAAGTTTAGGTTTACAGCAAAGCTGGGCAGAAAACATACAGACCTTTCATCAACCCCTTGCCCTCACATAGCCACGGCTTCCCCACTACCAATCTCCTGCACCAGAGGGGTGCATTTGTTACAGGTGGTGACCCAACATTGACATACCATTGTCAACCAAAGTTCATAGTTTACACTGGGCTTCGCACTTGGTGTTGTGTAATCTATGACTCTTTTTTTAATTAAACATTTTTTATTATAAAATTGTGGGGTACAGTTAAGGGTTAGGTATACAAATGTGTATCATTCAGGCACCCCTTGTTAATAAGGGGTGTCTCCCCATCCCCAGACAGATATTGACTACCGTTAGTCCCACCTCCCTTCCCCTCCTTAGACAGATAAGGGGTGTCTCCCCATCGCCAGACAGATATTGACTACCGTTAGTCCCACCTCCCTTCCCCTCCTTACCCCCCCATAGTTTCCACCACTGTCAGTCCGTTTTTTAAAATATTATGGTAGATGTTCAAGGTCCACTATATGAGTGACAACATGTGATACTCAGATCTTTGTTTCTGTGAGAGATCACTCAGTATTATAGACTGTAGCTCCATGCAGTTTGCTGTGAAATTCATGATTTTGTTCTTTTTTTATGGCTGAGTGGTATTCCATCGTGTATATGTACCAAATTTTTAAATCCAGTCCTCTTTTGATGGACAACATGGTTGGTTCCACGTTCTTGCTAGTGTGAACAATGGTGCGATAAAGAGTCGTGTGCAGGTATCTTTTTGATAGAGTGATTTGAGTTCTTCAGGGTGTATTCCCAGTAGGGGAATTGCAGGGTCATATGGTAGGTAGATATTTAGAGCTTTTAGGAATCGCCACACTGCTTTCCACAGAGGTTGCACTAGTTTGCACTCCCACCAACACTGTAGGAGTGTTTCCTTTTCCCCACACCCTCTCCAGCAACTGCTATTTTTTGAGTTATTGATAATGGCCATTCTGACTGGAGTTAGGTGGTATCTCAGTGTGGTTTTGATTTGCATCTCCTTGATGATTAGTGAGGTTGAACATTTCTTCATGTGTCTGTTGGCTGCTTGGATATCTTCCTTGAGAAGTGTCTGTTCATATCTTTTGCCCACTTTATAATGGGGTTGTTTGTTTTTTTTCCTCTCAGCACGTTTGAGTTCCTTATAGATCCTTTGTCGGACCTGGAGTTGGCAAATACTTTTTCCCAGTCTGTGGGCTGTCTCCCTGCTCTCTTGATGGTTTATTTGGCTTTGCAGAAGCTTGTCAGTTTAATGAGGTCCCGCTTGTCTATCTTATCTCTTATGGTCTGTGGGTTTCAGGTTTTGTTCAGGAATTGAATGCCAGTTCCCATTTCCATAAGGGTATGTCCTGCATTTTCGAAGGTTCTTATGGTTTGAGGTTTTACGTTTAGGTCTCTGATCCATTTAGAGTTAATTTTTGTGAATGAGGACAGATAGGGGTCTTGTTGGAGTCTTCTGCATGTGGTCAGTCAGTTTTCCCAGCACCATTTACTGAATAGGTTCTCTTCCCAGTGGTAGGTGGTGGAGGCTTTGTCAAAGATGAGTTGGTTGAGAAATTGAGGTTTTGCTTCTGGAATCTCAATTCTATTCCATTGGTCTATATGCCTGTTTTTGTACCAGTACCAAACTGTTTTGATTATTTTAGCTTTATAGTAAAGTTTGAAGTCTGGTAATGTGATACTGCCTGCTTTGTTTTATTTTTGCTGAGGATTGTTCTGGCTATTCTTGGTCATTTGTGTTTCCATATGAATTCATGTATTGTTTTTTCTAGGTCTGAGAAGAATGTTGCTGGTAATTTGATGGGTATTGCATTAAATCTGTAGATTACCTTAGGTAGGATGGACATCTTCACAATGTTGATTCTTCCAATCCATGAGCATGAGATATTTTTCCACTTGTTTGTGTCATTTTTGATTTCTTTGAGCAGTGTTTTGTAGTTTTCATTGTAAAGGTCTTTCACGTCTTTGGTTAGGAAGATGCCAAGGTAATTCAATTTTTTTGTGGCTATTGTGAATGGAATTGTGCTTTTTATTTGGGTTTCTGTTTTTTCTTTATTATTGGGGTAAAGAAATGTGATTGTCTTTGTACATTTATTTTATATCTGAGACTTGGTGAAAGTCCTTTATCAGTGTAAGGAAGTTTTTGACAGATTCTCTTGAATTTTCAAGGTACAGAATCATGTCATCTGCAAAGAGAAATAAATTGACTTCCTCTTTTTTCTGTTTGGATACCCCTGATTGCCTTCTCTTCTCTGAATGCTCTAGCCAGGACTTACAATACTATATTGAACAGGAGGGTGAGAGTGGGCATCCTTGTCTTGTTCCAATTTTCAGGGGATGGTTCCAATTTTTGTTCATATAGGAGTATGCTGGCTGTGGGTTTCTCATAGATGGCTTTTATTATTTTGAGGTATGTTCCCTGTATGCCTAGATGTCCGAGGGTCTTTATCAAAAGGGGTGCTGGATTTTATCAAAAGTTTTTTCTACATCTAATGATATAATCATGTGGTTCTTGTTTTGACATCTGTTAATGTATTTAATTACATTTATGGTTTTATGAGTGTTGAACCAGTCTTGCATCCCAGGGATGAAACCTAATTGGTCATGATGGATGATTTTTGAGATGTGTTGTTGAATCCGGTTTGCTAGCTGATATAACTAGTTGGCTGGCAAGGGAGCTGACTGGTCAGCTGACTTTAGTCAGTTGGCTAGTGAGCTGAAAGACCAGAAGACTTAACTAGTTGGCTGGAGAGTGAGCCACCAGTGAGCTGATTTAGGTAGTTGACAGGCGAGTGAGCAGACAGGTGAGCTGCCTTT
>NW_007054251.1:0-382 GCF_000164805.1 Carlito syrichta | reverse complement strand
CATCTGGCTAGCTAGATATTTCAGCTAGTTAAATCAGCTGGCTAGCTAGGCCGACAGCTATATAAGTCAACTAGCTTTGTCCAGTAGCTAGCTAGTAAATTTGGTATGATAATTCAGCTGACTAGCCTGATAACTAGGTAGGTAGCTAACTAGTTAAGACAGCTAGTTAAGCCAACTTCCTTACTAGATAGCTAGCCCATTGCATCAGCTAGTTAAGTCAGCTTGCTAGCTATTTAAGTCAGCTGGTTAGCCAGCTGCCTAGCTGGTTAATTATGCAGTTAAGTCAGCTGCCTAGCCAATAAGATAGCTAGTGAAGTAACCTAGTTAAGTCAGCTCACTAGCCAGTGTGTTAGCTGGGAGTCTAGGTAGTTAAGTCAGCTGG
>NW_007054250.1:0-522 GCF_000164805.1 Carlito syrichta | reverse complement strand
TTCTGTCTTTTTAAGCTTCTTTTCCATGTTTTTAACAGTTTGGGTTAGTTCCATATTTTGGTCCTCAAGCTCTGAGATTCTTTCTTCTGTTTGGCTAAGTTTGCTTTCCATGCTTATCAGTTTGTTATTTATTTCATTCACTGTATTCTTTATTCCTGTTATCTCAGTTATCAACTCCTTCATTCTTTCCTCTTGACTCTCTTCAGTTCTATTTATTCTCTCTATTAATGTCTTGATATCTGTGTTTGTGGCTCGAGACCAGTCATTCTGGGGGCTCTTCATTGTTTGTATTCCAAAGTCTGTATTCTCAGTGTCTGACAACCCAGGGGTCTGTGTGAGACCTATATTCTTCTTTTGGTTTTTCTTCATTTGTGTAGATTTTCCTCCCTGCTTTTTTTTTTTTTTTTAGTGTGTAGAATTTTTTTTTTTTTTTTTTAATAATTAATCAGTATTTTTATTATAGTTTTGTGGAGTACAGTTAAGGGTTAGGTGTACAATTACGTTTCATTCAGACACCCTGTT
>NW_007054249.1:0-340 GCF_000164805.1 Carlito syrichta | reverse complement strand
TTCTAACCCCAACTGTGAAAAGTTTGCTGGACACCAACTAGTCTGCAACACCAATTGTTTTGTCAACAATTCAACTGTCACCACACAGAGTTAGCACAAACCCGCAAGTTCAGGGCTCAGTCCCACAACATTGCCCTCACTGCAGATGACAGTTGAAAAACCCAGGGGCCCTCTTTCCTTCTGAGCAACTGCCTAAAAATCAGGGGATGCCAAAATCCATCCGGCAGCCCAATCATTTGAGACAATACTCACTGAACTCGGCAAAGCATTTCACTTGTGTTGCCCAGTTTATTATAAAGGACACTACTCAGCTGGGCTCGGTGGCTCAGCCTATAATCCC
>NW_007054248.1:0-340 GCF_000164805.1 Carlito syrichta | reverse complement strand
GAAACACTTCCACACTATTGGTGAAAATGTAAACTAGTACAACCTCTATGTAAAACAGTGTGGCAATGTCTAAAGGGTCTAAAACTCAGCCTTTCGTATGATCCATAAATTCCTCTTCTGCAATATACCCAGAGGAACTCAAGTCACTCTCTAAAAAAAGATACCTGTGTATGCATGTTTACTGCAGCACCATTCACAGCAGCAAAAACATGGAACCAACTGTGCTGCCCATCGAAAGTGGACTGGATTAAAAAATGTACATATGCACAATGGAATATTATACAGCTATAGAGAAAGACAAAATTATGGACTTCACAGCAACCTGGATGGATTTAGAGTT
>NW_007054247.1:0-341 GCF_000164805.1 Carlito syrichta | reverse complement strand
TCAATGATAAAGTTCATAGGATTACAAGTTTACTGTGCCACTGCCATAGTTTGTTTTCTATTTTTTCCTGTGATTATAAAAGACCACTATGAAATTATTGCCTCTTAGATGGCCTGAATTCATAGCTTATATGCACCTTGAATTCATAAAATTTATTGTGTGTGTGTGTCGAATTTTTGGCAGGGGTTAGAGTAGGCCTAGTTGACTACTCTTTCTTTGTAATGCTGCTTAAAAACAGGATTAAATTTAAATATAAAAGCCATAATTAAAAAGAATACTAGAAAGACCATATGTTTGCTTTTCTTAGGTGTCAAATTTCATTTCTAACTTTTGGGGGGGGG
>NW_007054246.1:0-468 GCF_000164805.1 Carlito syrichta | reverse complement strand
GTTGAGGAATTGAGGTTTTGCTTCCAGAATCTCTATCCTGTTCCATTGATCTATGTGCCTGTTCTTGTACCAATACCCAGGCTGTTTTGATTATTGTAGCCTTATAGTAAAGTTTGAAGTCTGGAACTGTGGTACCTCCTGCTTTGTTTCTTTTGCTAAGGATTGTTTTGGCTATTCATGGTCGTTTATCTTTCCTTATAAATTTCTGTATTAAACAACAGAAGGAAATCCAGGTCTGAGAAGAATGATGTTGGTAACTGAATGGGTATTGCGTTGAATCTGTAGATTGCCTTTGGTGGGATGGAAATCTTAACAACGTTGATTCTTCATATCGATGAGCATGAGATATTTTTCCATTTGTTTGTGTCTCTTGGATTTCTTTGAGTAGTGTTTTGTGGTTCTCACTGGAAAGGTCTTTCACTTCTCTGGTTAGGAAGATGTCAAGGTATTTCATTTTTTTGGTGGCTA
>NW_007054245.1:0-538 GCF_000164805.1 Carlito syrichta | reverse complement strand
ATAGGCCTGGATGGCCAGTACCTACCTCGGGAAGAAACAATCCCACACCTCCCCACTGGAGGAGATCTCCCTGTATGCAAGTGTGGGAGGGAAGGAATGCAGTCCCACCAAGCTCACTGCCCTTCCTCTTTCCCTGCTAAGGACACTAGTGAGCAAGTGAAAGACCTGGAAGCTCTGCAGGAGAGACCAAATTAAAGGAACAATTACAGAGCCTGCCACAAGAAGGCAGGTTTGTTTGTTTTTTTTTAAATTTTTTAAAATTTTTTTATCTGTTTTTTAGCTCGTTTATTTTAAAATATTTTTCCTTTGTGCATTAATGTGTAGGTAAGGATTTGAGCTGCATACCCCCAATTTTTTTCTTTTCGTTTTCTGATTCTTTATTCTTTTGTTTGTTTTCTGTTTATGTGTGTATGTAAATGAGGTGTTCATCTTTCAATGCTGTTGTTGCTGTTGGTTTGTTTTTGCTCTTTTGTTCTTATAAGGGTTCAATCTGAGTTCCAATTTTTTTTGTTTCTTAAATCTCCCGGTTTTTCTGTTT
>NW_007054244.1:0-385 GCF_000164805.1 Carlito syrichta | reverse complement strand
TCTTTTCTCCCTTGGGACTGAGTCCTACCTTCTCCCAGTTGTCATGCCAAACACTTAGAACGCCCATTCAAGGCCAGGTGCGGTGACTCACCCCTGTAATCCCAGCAATTTGGGAGGCTGAGGCAGGAGGAACACCTGAGCCCAGGAGTTCAAGCCCGGCTTGGGCAACAGAGCAAGATCTTGTCTCTACAAAAAAAAAAAAAATCAAAAAATTAGTTGGATGTGGTGGCACAGACCTATAGTCCCAGATTCTTGGGAGGCTGAGGAGGGAGGCTTTCTTGAGCCTAGGAGTCCATAGGAGTCCAAGTCTGCTGTGAGCTGTGATGGTGCCACTGCACTCTAACCTGTGCAGCAGAATGAGACCCTGACTCAAAAAAAAAAAAAA
>NW_007054243.1:0-342 GCF_000164805.1 Carlito syrichta | reverse complement strand
TGGAGGCAGGCCTTCTGGGATGCTTGGCCAAATTTGCGGGACAGACGTACCCAGTGGCAAACTTTGAAATTTCCTGCAAATAACCGGCAATAAAGTGCCTTTTCATCTCCCCCATTCCAAGATGACTTTTTGCGCTGCATGGCAGGGGTGTTTGTGGTGGTGGTGTTTGTGATTACTCTTATTTGAATTGGAATCCTGCTCTGTCACCCAAGCCAGAGTGCAGGGGCATGCTCACAGTCACTACAGACTCCACCTGTCAGGCTCTGGAGATCCTCTCGCCTTGCTCCTGAGTGGCTGGAACCATAGGCCTGTGCCACCACACCCGGTTAATCTTTGGATTTA
>NW_007054242.1:0-342 GCF_000164805.1 Carlito syrichta | reverse complement strand
TCTCTCTCTCTCTCTCTCTCTCTCTCTCTCTCTCTCTCTCTCTCTCTCTCTCTGTTTGAGCTGGGGTCCAGCCTGCAGTGGGGGTGGAGCTGTCAAATTCTGTATTAAAGTGCTTTGTGATGTCTCAGTGGGAGGGACTGAATGAGTGCCACGCCACATGGCAGCCGTAGGAGGGGGCCTGAGTCCCTCTTCCCAACCAGAGAGGTTTCTGAGACCCTGGGGCTGGGGAGCAAAGGAGCTACAGTGTGCCCTTCTGGCTGGGGAGGGGTGGGGCCGTTCCTGGGCTCTTGGTTGCTGCAGTGGAGGTGAGGGAGGAAGAACTCAGAGCAAGGAACTGTGGGA
>NW_007054241.1:0-475 GCF_000164805.1 Carlito syrichta | reverse complement strand
TAAAAAAGATACCTGCACATGTATGCTTATCACAGCATTGTTCACAATAGCAAGAACCTGGAACCAACCATGCTGTCCATCAAAAGAGGACTGAATTTAAAAAATGTGTACATATACATGATGGAATATTATGCAGCCATAAAAAAGAACAAAATTATGAATTTCGCAACAACCTGGAACTAGAGTCTATAATACTGAGTGACCTCTCACAGAAACAAAGATCTGAGTATCACATGTTCTCACTCATATAGTGGACCTTGATCATCCACTGCACTACCATAAGAAAATGACTGATAGTGGTGGGGGTAACTATGGGGGGAGGGGAAGGGGTTGGGACTAATGGTAGTAAACATCTGTCTTGGGATGGGGAGACACCTGTTATCAACAAGGGGGTCTAAATGAATCATATTTGTATGCCGAACCCTTAACTGTACCCCACAACATCATAATAAAAAATATTGATTTAAAAAAAAAA
>NW_007054240.1:0-342 GCF_000164805.1 Carlito syrichta | reverse complement strand
GCCAGCTTCTCAGAACCCTCCCCCATGCCCAGGAGAGGATTCCTCTGACTGGTCTGGAGGTTCATGGATGGCCATTTCTGCAGGGCAGAGTGCATCCAGAGGGGAGTGTCCCCGTCGCAGGCATAGGGGCTGGGCTCCAACTTTGTCACGGAGGTGCGTGTCTACAACTGGTTTGCCAACCGGCACAAAGAAGAAGCCTTTCGGCACAAGCTGGCCATGGACACGTACAGCGGGCCCCCACCAGGGCCGGGCCCAGGACCTGCGCTGCCTGCCCACAGCTCGCCTGGCCTGCCCCCACCCGCCCTCTCCCCCAGCAAGGTCCATGGTGAGTGCTATGTAGGG
>NW_007054239.1:0-342 GCF_000164805.1 Carlito syrichta | reverse complement strand
TCATGGATTCCGCGTTCCTAGGAAACTTCTGGGCATCTGCCTTTTTGTATACAGTGTTTGAAATCCACATCAACAGGGAAAATCAGGGCATCTTTTTGAAAACGAAAAGTAAATCCGGTCTAAGAATTTTCATTAAACGGAATCGACAGGGCCTCTTGATAAGGTTTAATCATCAATCTGGGCTTTTGGGTCACTACATTTTTCAGAGATACGTGCTCTGTGGATTTTCTAAATATGTCATTAAAGATCCACAGGAACTTTCTGGTGCTCTTGTTATTTTTCATCAAGGATCTGGCCCTACAAATACTTTTGTGTCCTAGGAATATCTACGACCATAATCAT
>NW_007054238.1:0-1629 GCF_000164805.1 Carlito syrichta | reverse complement strand
GGAGCCCAGCAGGTCGAGGCTGCGGTGGCAGGGAGCAGCCACTGCACTCCAGTCTGGGTGACAGAGTGAGACTCCAAATCAAGAAAAAAAAAATTTTAACAAGTTAAATTCAATAATATGTAAAAAGTTTAGTACATCATGACCAAGTTGAGTTTTTTCCAGAAATGCACGTTTGGTTTTGCATTTGAAAAATCAACATGCTATTTACCACATTAATGTACAATCATCCCAATTTATGCAGACACACTTTTGACAAAATCCAGTACACATTTTTTTTTGAAGTTGGAGTCTCACTCTGTCGCCCCAGACTGGAGTGCGGTGGCCGCTCCCGGCCACCGCAGCCTCGACCCGCTGGGCTCCGGCGATCCTTCCGCCTCAGACTTCCGAGTAGCCGGAACTACAGGCGCATGCTACCACGCTCAGCTAATTTTTTTTGATTTATTATAGAGATGAGGTCTCACCATTTGCCCAGGCAGGTCTTTAATCCGAGGGCTCAGGCGATCCACTCACCTCAGTCTCCCAAGGTGCGGGATTACAGGCTGAGCCACCGAGCCCATCTATAGAAGCCAATTTTTATGCCTCCTGTTAAACAATAATGATATGAAAAGCAAAATAATATGTAATATTGATATTAAAGTGACGCTGATGGTTCCTAGTCTTTGACGAGTATGACTGTCCCAAACCATGTCCCATCTAGAGGTACCTAGCCCATCACAGACCTCGGCACAACTCTTGGGGGACCCGCCCAGACTGGTCTTGTGTTAGAGAACATAAATCTGTGTGGAGGATGCAGGGGACAGTGAGGACCCCTTCCATCTCTGCCCCAGAGTCCAGGAATTGTCAGTGTCCCCCTACGAGAGCCCTAGGACAGTGCTGTGAAAATCAAGGGGTGGTCATTTTATGCCTCAGTCTAGAGACAGGCCAACCATGGGGGCTTTTCTAGGAAGAAATTCCACAACTGAAGTGCACTTTCAATGCTGACCCCATTACCCATAACCCAGAAGAAACCACTTTAAACCCATGTCCCCCTGGTTCCTCAGGGAGATAGGGCCTCCCCTTCCAAGGCAGAAACAAAAGAGCCCAGGCTTGGATGTCAGAACAGGGAGAGGTGGAAGTCAAACCGAGTAACATCAAACAAGAAGACACTGGCAGTTCCTAGAAAACACATATTTTTCTTTTCAGTTATTATGACAGATATAGGAAGGTCGACAGAAAATAAAGTGCCTATATTTTAAATTTCAATAATTTTTAATGAACATAGCATTTTATTTTTACAGCTCAAACTTAATGTAGAAAAAGATCTTTATATCGGAGAGTGTACGGGGCACCCTTTACACAAGTAACTCCATCTCAGAAAAAGACTTTATCTTATTTCCTAAAAGACCTCATGCCAACAGGGACCGGTTGTTTGCCTCACCCGATAGACACCACAGGCAACCGGGTGAGAACAGAACCAGGCATATGCCCTTCCGCTGTCAGACCTCATCAGAAGGCTTTGTGACCATAAAAAGAACAGGACTTCACCAGCTCGAAACAGCCACTTGAACAGACACCATCTTGCTGTCCCCACGAAAAGCTCCTGTCATCTTCCACCAGAGACTCTGCCCATATTCTTGCAAGATGTGGATG
>NW_007054237.1:0-394 GCF_000164805.1 Carlito syrichta | reverse complement strand
TGAGTCCAGCAGGTTGAGGCTGCGGTGGCCGTGAGCATGTCACTGCACTCCAGCCTGGGCGAAGAAGTAAGACTCATACTCAAAAAAAAATAAAAAATAAAAATTAAAAACTAAAAATTAAAAAAATCTCTACAATGACCCAGCAAGTCTACTCCTGGGTATATACAAGCAAGAGAAATGAGCTCATGCACCAACCAAAAGCACATGAAAAAATGTTGGCAGCAGCTTTATTCATAGAAGCCCCAAGCTGGAAATAACTGAATGTCCAACAATTGTAAAACAAAGAAGCAGGAGGCAGTATTATGAAATATTACCCACTAAATAAAAAAAGGAACAAGGAGCCAGGCTCGGTGGCTCAGCCTGTAATCCCACGCCTTGGGAGGCTGAGGTGAGT
>NW_007054236.1:0-344 GCF_000164805.1 Carlito syrichta | reverse complement strand
CTCCGGCGATTCTTCCGCCTCAGCCTTCCGAGTGGCCGGAATTACAGGCACGCGCCACCACGCCCGGCTGATTTTTTGATTTATTGTAGAGATGAGGTCACTCCACAAATTTCACCTTAAAACAAACAAACAAAATACTGCCAGAAAAGCTAAGATTTCCTGCTAAACAAATTTGAGTCTGCAGTCTGTGGACTGCTGGATTCACAGTTCTCAAACCCTCTGAAAACACTATCAAGAACACAAACCTTAGCCGGGCGTGGTAGCGCCCGCCTGTAGTTCCCGCTCCTTGGAAGGCGGAGGCGGAAAGATCGCCGGAGCCCAGCGGGTCGAGGCTGCGGTGGCCG
>NW_007054235.1:0-347 GCF_000164805.1 Carlito syrichta | reverse complement strand
CTTTAAAGTTAAATAAAATAAAATAAAGACTTTCCCAAGTATTGTAAATAAATAAATAATAAAAGAAAGCAAACAAAACAAATAAGAAAGCTCCCTTTTCTCCTGTCTGATACTTCTACTCCCCTTTCTCCCTGAATTATTACCATGAGATACATGTCTTTGTCTTCCACCCCCACTACCCACATTAGAATAGAAGTACTATCTGGTAGAGATTTATTTTTTCTATTCTACTTTTTTTAGTATATTCTGGCACAGAATGACTAAACAATTGCTTGATGAATTAGTTAATGTTCTGGCACAGAATGACTAAACAATTGCTTGATGAATTAGTTAATGTTAAACTGTTC
>NW_007054234.1:0-346 GCF_000164805.1 Carlito syrichta | reverse complement strand
TGGTGTGCTGAAGTAACTAGCCAGCCGATTAGCAGGTCAACTAGTTAGCTGGCCTTACTTGTCTGCGACTAGTCAGCTGACCTAGCATGTTGGCTGACAAGTTAGCTGGCTAGTAGGCCGATTGGTTAGCTGAATTTACTTGTGAGCCGGCTAGGGGGCTGACTGGTTAGCTGACTTAACTAGTCGACCAGCAAGTGAGCCGAGAGGTAAGCTGACTTTGCTAATTGTCCGGTGAGTGAGCCGATAGCTCAGCTGACTTATCTAGTCGGCCGGTGAGTGAGCTGACTGGTCAGCTGACTTTGGTTGGCTGACAAGTGAGCCGACTGGTCAGAAGACTTAACTAGTA
>NW_007054233.1:0-346 GCF_000164805.1 Carlito syrichta | reverse complement strand
GGAATGGAAAGGAATGGAATGGAATGAAAGGCAATGGAAACGAATGGAATGGAATGAAAAGGAGGGGAGTGGAATGGGAAGTAGTACAGTAAAATGCAATGGAACGGAATGGAGAAACAAGGAATGGCCTGGAACAGAGTGGAATGGAATGGAGCTGAGTGGAATGGAATGGAATTGAATGGAATCGAATGGAATGAGGTTGTGAGGAATGGAATGGAATGGATTTGAGTGGAATGGAAAGGAATGTCACGGAATGGAATGGAAAGGAATGGAATGAAGTGAAATGAAATGGAATGGAGCGGATTGGAAAGGAATTGAATGGAAAGGAATGGAATGGAATGTTGAG
>NW_007054232.1:0-391 GCF_000164805.1 Carlito syrichta | reverse complement strand
AGCAACCCTTATTCTTCTGTTTCTATGAGTTTGACTACTTTATATATCGCATGTAAGTGGACACATACAATATCTGCCCTTGTGTGGTGGGCTTATTTCATTAAGCATAACGTCTTCAAGGTTCATTTGTGTTGTAGCATGTGGCAGAATTTCCTTCTTATTTAAAGTCGAATAATATTCCAGTGTTTGGGTTTTTTTTGAGCTGGAGCCTCACTCTGTTGCCCAGGCTGGAGTGCAGTAGCATGCTCACGGCCACCGCAGACTAGACCTGCTGGGCTCAGGTGATCCTTCCAGGTAACTTGAGCTACAGGTGTGCGCCACCATGCCTGGTTAATTTTTCTTGATTTATTGTAGAGACGAGGTCTCACCAAGTTGCCCAGGCAGGTCTCGA
>NW_007054231.1:0-348 GCF_000164805.1 Carlito syrichta | reverse complement strand
ATTTCACTACATTTGATTCCATTCCATTCCATTCCATTCCTTTCAAATTCATTCCATTCCATCCATTCCTCTCCATTCTTTCCTCTCCATTTAATTAATCTCCATTCCATTATATTCCATATCATTTCATTCCTCTCCATTCCTTCCACTCAAACCTATTCCACTCCATTCCATTCTACTCCATTCCAATTGTCTCCATTCCATTCCTCTTCGTTCCATTCCTCTCCATTCCATTCCATTCCTCTCCTTTCCTTTACATTCCATTCCATTCCTCTACATTCCATTCCTTTCCATTTCACTCCATTCCAATACATTCCACTCCACTCCTGTCCATTCCACTCCATTCCT
>NW_007054230.1:0-348 GCF_000164805.1 Carlito syrichta | reverse complement strand
ATTCCAATCCATTCAAGCACCATCTATTCCTCTCCATTCCATTGCATTCCAATCGTCTCCATTCCATTTCTCTCCATTTCTCTCCATTACACTTCATTCCATTCCTTTCCATTACATTCCTCTCCATTCAATTCCATTCCATTCCTCGTTATTCCATTCCCTTCGATTTCATTCCAATCCATTTCGTTCCTCACCTTTTCATTCCATTTCTCTCCATTAATTTCCATTACATTCCATTACCTCTACTTTCCATTCCATTCCATTCCAATCCATACTACTCCACTCCAGTCCATTCCTCTACATTCCATTCTACTCCATTCCTCTCCATTCCATTCCATTTTTCTCCAT
>NW_007054229.1:0-458 GCF_000164805.1 Carlito syrichta | reverse complement strand
TCTGGGCGACAGAGTGAGACTCCAACTCAAAAAAAAAAAAAAATTAGCCGAGTGTGGTGGCATGTGCCTGTAGTTCCAGCCATCTGGAAGGCTGAGGTGGAAGGATTGCCTGAGCCCAGGAGGTTGAGGCTGGGGTGGCCGTGAGCGTGCCACTGCATTCCAGCCTGGGCGACAATGAGACCCCAATTGAAAAACGTTAAAAGGAGTTACTATCTAGCCCTTTACAGGGAAGTCTGTTGACCTAGGCTGTGTGGCCCATGGAGTTTTTGTAAAGTCCTTGGGTGACTCCCACGAGTAGCCAAGGATGAGACTACAGGTGAAATTTCTTTTTTTTTCTTTTTTTTTTTTGATTCAGAGTCTCACTGTCGCTCAAGCTGGAGTGCAGTGGCTGCTCCCGGCCGCCACAGCCTCGACCTGCTGGGCTCAGGCGATCCTTCCGCCTCAGGCGATCCTTCCGC
>NW_007054228.1:0-365 GCF_000164805.1 Carlito syrichta | reverse complement strand
CACCATGGATCTGACAGCACACACACACACATACACACACACACACACACACAAAGCCATCCCAGTGGAGGTGACATACATACCATGGGTGTGACAACACACACACATCCCTAATGGTGGAGGTGACACACACACCATAGGTATGATGGCACACACACAACACTCATGGTGGAGGTGACACACACACCATGGGGGTGACAGCACACACACAGCCCTAATGGTGGAGGCAATACACACACTATAGGCATGATGGCACACACAAACTTCATGGTAGAGATGACATACACAACATGGATCTGACAGCACACACACACACACACACACATACACACCCATCACAAGGGAAGGGACACACACATCATGGG
>NW_007054227.1:0-513 GCF_000164805.1 Carlito syrichta | reverse complement strand
TGGTTAATTCTGCTTTCCATGCTTATCAGTTTATTATTTATTTCATTCACTGTATTCTTTACTGCTGTTATCCCAGTTATCAATTCCTTCATTCTTTCCTCTTGTCTCTCCTCATTTCTATTTATTCTCTCTATTTAATATCTTGATATCTGTGTTTGTAGTTTGAGACCAGTCATACTGGGGGCTCTTCGCTGTTTGCATTCTGAAGTCTGTATTCTCAGTGACTGACTTTCCAGGGGTCTGTGTGAGACCCATATTCTTCCTTTGGTTTTTCTTCATTTGTGTAGATTTTCCTCCCCCATTTTTTTTACCTCTTCTTTAATTCTGTTGTTCAGAGTTGGGGCATAGTGTTGCTTTTGTTTGTACAATCTCCTATTCTTCCTTATGTAGATCCTCTGGTTTTGCTCAATTCTGAAGCTGGACTGGGGGTGGGAAGGCTGTACTTTTTGCAGTTTTGAGATTTAATTGAGGGGGGAGCTGTGATTCAGAAACTATCTGCAGATCCTAGTATCT
>NW_007054226.1:0-489 GCF_000164805.1 Carlito syrichta | reverse complement strand
TGTGCTAACTTGTCAGCTGACAAGTTGGCTGAATAGTCGGATGATTGTTTAGCTCACTTTACTACTTGGATGACTAGCTAGTGGACCGGTTGCGTGATTAAACTAGTCAGCTTCATGTGAGCCAACAGGTGAGCTGACTTAACAAGTCAGCCAGCGAGTGAGCCGACTGGTAAGTTGACGTAACTAGTCAGACGGCAAGTGAGCTGACTGGTCAGCTGACTTAACTAATCTGCTGGTGAGTGAGCTGACTGGTCAGCTGACTTTAGTTGGCTGGCGAGTGAGCTGACTGGTCAGAAGACTTAACTAGTCGGTTGGCGAGTTAACAGAATTAACAAGTTGGCTGTCGAGTGAGCCAGTGGGTGAGATGACTTAACTAGCCGGTCAGCGAGAGAACCATTGGTGAGATGACTTAACTAGTTGGCTGGCGAGCAAGCCAACTAATTAGCTGTCCTGTTGGACTGTGAGCAAGTCAACGAGTTAGTTGAACTT
>NW_007054225.1:0-442 GCF_000164805.1 Carlito syrichta | reverse complement strand
TGGGCATCAGAACTCACTGGGGGAGCTTTTAGAATTCAAGCCAACCTCCCCCCTGCCCCAGCTTGACTAATGAAGTCTAAGAAGAACCACGTGTCTCTTTAGCTGCCTAGGTAGTTCCAAACCTGGTGATTAGAGAACCTGTCCAGCCAAGTTGGCGCCTATCTATCTATCTATCTATCTACCTATCATCTATCTATATCTATATCTACCTATCTATCTACCATCAGTCTTTTCACTTATCTATTTTAACAGGGTCTCTGTTGCCCAGGCTGGAGTGCAGTGATGTAATCATAGCTCCCTGCAGCCTTGAATTCCTGGGTTCCAGCTATCCTCCCACTTCAGCCTTCCAAGTAGCTGGGACTACAGACACACACCACCAAGCCTGGCTAATTTTTACAAATTTTTGTAGAGAGGGATTGACATGTTGGCCAGGATGGTCTTG
>NW_007054224.1:0-380 GCF_000164805.1 Carlito syrichta | reverse complement strand
GGCAACTTGGTGAGACCTCATCTCTACAATAAATCAAAAATTAGCCAGGCATGATAGTGCACACCTGTAGTTCCAGCTACTTGGAAGGCAGAGGTGGAAGGATCGTTGGAGCCCAGCAGGTCGAGGATGCGGTGGCTGGGAACGGCCACTGCACTCCAGTCTGGGTGACAGAGTGAGACTCCAATTCAAAAAGAAAAAAAGAAGGAAATAGGATCAGGGCCTGGCTACCCTATCCCAGACCCCCAGAGCCAAAGGCCTTGACAGCCATGCTTTGCAGAACAGGCCACACATGGGGTGATGTCTGGGATACAGGATGGGTACTTGAGTGGGCCCTGATGACCACAGTCCCCAACTGGAGAGAGTGCCTGTGGATACCTGAG
>NW_007054223.1:0-351 GCF_000164805.1 Carlito syrichta | reverse complement strand
GGTAATGGGAGTCCTCACATACAGGAAACTTCACTGACTATTGCTAAGTAAGAATAAGGAGTCTGTGTTACTCGTGTCCTCAATCCCAAAAAAATTTCATGGCCTTAACACGAATCAGGGTGTTTTAAGCATGAATCTGGGGAAATGGAGTCCTTATATACAGGCAGCTTCTTCACCTTTTGCTAAGAAAGAATGAGGAATCTGGGTTACAAGAGTCCTCAGTCCCAAATATCTACAGGGTATCTTGGAAAGGGCTAAAAAAGAATCATAGTGTCGAAGCAGGATCTATGCAATGAGAGTCCTAATATACAGGAAAATACACAGCCCCTTGCCAAGGAAGAAAAAGCATCG
>NW_007054222.1:0-524 GCF_000164805.1 Carlito syrichta | reverse complement strand
TAGATACCTAGCTACCCAGTTGGATGGCCAGCTGACTTAATTAGCTGACTTAACCAGCTAGCCCACTGGCTAGCCAACTGACATAACTACCTGTCTTAACTAGCTAACCAGATGGCTAACCAGCTGACTTAACTAACTGACATAACCAGCTAGCCGGCTGCCACGTCAGCTGCTTTAACTAGCTAGCTATGTAGCTAGCCAGCTGGGTAGCCAGCTCAATTAACTAGCTGATGTAACGAGCTAGCCAGCTGGCTAGCCAACTGACTTAACTAGTTTAATACCTAGCTAATCAGCTGGCTAGCCAGCATAACTACTTGACTTAATCATCTAGCCAGCTGGCTAGCCAGCTGACTCAAATAGCTGACTAAACTAGTTACCCAGCTGGCTAGCCAGCTGACTCAACTATCTATCTACCTAGCTAGCCAGCTGGTTGAACCTTTGACTTAACTAGCTGACTTAATTAGCTAACCAGTTGGCTGGCCAACAGACTTAATTATCTCATTACCTAGCTAGTCAGCTGGCTA
>NW_007054221.1:0-482 GCF_000164805.1 Carlito syrichta | reverse complement strand
TGTGTTTTCAATGGGGCACTAGTGTGGAGAGTGGAGGCAGGCCTTGTGGGATGCCTGGTCAAAAGCATGGGATGGATGTGCCCGGTGGCCACCTTTGAAACTTCCCACGAGCAACATGCAAGGTAATGCCTTTTCCCCTCCCATCACTGAGTGTGACTCCTCACACTGAGTGTCAGGGGTGGTGGTGGTGGTGGTAGTCATGATTATTATTATTTGAAGTTGGAATCCTGCCTTGTCACCCAGGCCTGAGAGCAGGGGCACACAAGGTACCCGGGCTGGTTTCGAACCCGGGAGTTCAGGCCATCCTCTCGCTTCGGCTTCCCAAAATGCCAGGGTGACAGATGTGAGCCCCATGCCCAGTCTTCACAACCCTCGCGGGGCCCCACTGTGAGGCCCTCTCCCTTCAGATGCCTCAGGGCTCGTGAAAGGGCAGTTGAAATTACCTTCCAAGCCAGCCCAGGGGAGTGCCTTGTGCAGGAGCG
>NW_007054220.1:0-463 GCF_000164805.1 Carlito syrichta | reverse complement strand
ATTAATTTTTTTACTCTCCATTCCATTCCACTCCATTTCAATCCATTGCATTACATTACATTCCGTTACTATCCATTCCATTCCATTACACTCCATTGCATTCGATTCCAATCCTTTGCATTCCATTCCGTTCCTCCTCATTCAATTCCATTCCGTTTCTCCCCATTCAATTCCTTTCCATTCATTTACTCTCCATTCCATTCCATTCCATCCCATTCCATTCCATTCCTTAACTCTCCATTCCATTCCATTACTATCCATTCCAATTCATTGCAGTCCATTCCGTTACTCTCCATTCCATTATAATGCCTTCCATTCCATTCCATTTTGTTACACTCCATTCCATTCCATACCATTCCATAACTCTCCATTCCATTGAGTTCCATTCTATTCCATTCCATTCTATTCTAATCCGTTACTGTCCATTCCATTCCTTTTTGTTACTCTCCATTCCATTCCATTC
>NW_007054219.1:0-475 GCF_000164805.1 Carlito syrichta | reverse complement strand
TGTCTGGCTAGTTATTTCAGGTAGTAAAATCAACTGGTTAGATAGGTAGCCAGCCATGTAAGTCAGCTAGTTATGTCAGCTAGCTAGTTAGTTAAGTCAGCTAGTTACGTCAGCTAGCTAGTTAACTAGCTTGGATTCTAGCTAGTTATTTCAGGTAGTAAAGGCAACTGATTTGCTAGGTAACTAGATAGTTAATTCAGCTAGTTACATCAGCAGACTAGCTAGTTAAGCCAGCTAGTTAAGTCAGCTGGCTAGCCACCTGCCTAAGTGGGTAGCTAGATAGTTATGTCACCTGGCTAGCTAGCTCGCTAAGTAGTTAAGTCACCTAGTTAAGTCAGCTTGGTAACCAGCTGGTCAGCTAGAAAGCTAGGTAGTTAAGTCAGCTGGCAAGCCAGTGGGATATTTAGGCAGCTAGCTGGTTAAGTCAGCTGGCTATACAGCTGGCTACCTAGGTAGCTACCTAGTTATGTCAACT
>NW_007054218.1:0-412 GCF_000164805.1 Carlito syrichta | reverse complement strand
AGATATAAAACATTGAATTTACTTAAGACAGGGCATGCATGTGTTATTAGTAAAGCACAGATGATATGTAATATTGTGATCAATTTGTTTTTTGTATACAAATGGCCATCTCATACAACACGGATAAAATTGAGGAGGAATCCCTTTACCTATTTCCTCCAACCTAAGGTGCCAGAATTATTGGTATAGCTGGGATATGAACACAAAAAACAAATTGATCACAATATTACATATCATCTGTGCTTTACTAACAACACATGCATGACTTGCCTTAAGTAAAGCCAATATTTTATACCTGCACTTAGAGAGTTCAGTACTTAGTAAATAATCTTATTATTAAAATAACAATTTTCTTTAATGATTTGAAATACAACTTAATTTAAAACTCACTTTACAAAAATTCAGTTTACAT
>NW_007054217.1:2170-2810 GCF_000164805.1 Carlito syrichta | reverse complement strand
AAAAGAGTGGAATGGAGAGGAATGGAATGGAGTGGAAAGGAATGGAATGGAGAGGAATGCCAAGAAATGGAATGGAGAGGAATGGAATAGATTGGAAAGGAAAGAAAAGAAATGGAAGGGAGAGGAATGGAATTCAGAGGAATGGAATGGAATAAAATGCAGTGGAATGAAATGGAATGGAATGGAAAAGACAGAAATTGAATGGAATAGAATGGGGAGGAATGGAATGGAATGCAGAGGAATGGAATGAAATGGACAGGAATGGAATGGAGAGGAGAGAAATGGAATGGAGAGTAATGGAATGGAAAGGAATGGAATGGAATAGAATGGAATGGAATAGAGAGGAATTGAATGGAAGGGGAGGAAAAAGAAAGGACAGGATTGGAATGTAATAGAATGGAGAGGAATGGATTATAGTTGAATGTAACAGAATGGAATAGAGTGGAATGGAGAGGAATTGAATGGAATAAATAGAATTGAGGGGAATGTAATAGAATGGAGAGGAATGGAATGGACTAGAGTGAAATGGAATGGAATGGAATTTAGAGGAATGAAAAGGAGACGAAAGAAATGGAAATGAGAGGAATGGAAAGGAATTGAATGGAGAGGATTGCAATGGAATGCAATAGAATAGAAAGGA
>NW_007054217.1:0-465 GCF_000164805.1 Carlito syrichta | reverse complement strand
ATGGAATGGAATTGATTGGGTTGGAATGGAATGGAATGGAACGGAGAGGAATGGAATGGAAAGGAATGGATTCTAGAGGATTTGAATGCAATGGAATGGAGAGTAATGCGTTAGAGTTGAATGGAATTTAATGGAATGGAAAGGAATGGAGAGGTATTTTATGAATGGAGAGGAATGGAATGGAATCGAGTGGAGTGGAATGGAATGGAGTGGAATGGAATGGAATGGAGTGGAAGGGAATGGTATGGAATGGAGTGTTATGGGTGAAATGAAACGGAATGTATGCAGTGGTTGAAATGAATTAGAATGGAATGGAATTGATTGGGTTGGAATGGAATGGAACGGAGAGGAATGGAATGGAATTGAAGGTAGAGGAATGGAATTATATGGAGAGGAATGGAATGAAATGGAAGGGAGAGGAATGGAATGGAGAGGAATGGAATGGAATGGAATAGAATTTAGAGG
>NW_007054216.1:0-636 GCF_000164805.1 Carlito syrichta | reverse complement strand
TTCCATTCCATTTCATTTCTCACGATTCTTTTCCATTCTTCTTCACTCCATTCCATTCCAATCAATTCCTTTCCTTTCCATTTCATTCCATTTCATTCCGTTCCATTCCTCTCCAGTCTATTCCTCTCCATTCTATCCAATTCCTCTCGATTCCATTCCTTTCTATTCTATTGAATTCCATTCAAATCCTCTCCATTCCATTCCATTCCATTGCATTCCTCTTCATTCCATTCCATTACTCTCCATTCCATTCCATTCTCTCAATTCCATTCCATTCCGTTCCATTCCCCTCCATGCCATTCCTCTCCATTCCTTTCTATTCCATGCCATTCCACTCAATTCCATTGCATTCCTCTTCTTTCCATTCCGTTCCACTCCATTCCATTCCATTCCACTCCACTCCACTTTATTCCACTGCATCCCATTCCATTCGTTTCCATTCCATTCCATTCCATTCAATTCCATTCAACTCCATTGTATACCTCTCCATTCCACTCCAATCCATTCCAATCCTCTCCATTGCATTCCATTCCTCTCCATTCCATTTCATTCCTTTCCATTCCATTCCATTCCATTTTTCTCCATTTCCCTGCATTCCATTCCATTTCATTCCTCTCTAAAACCTCCCATTGCACT
>NW_007054215.1:0-354 GCF_000164805.1 Carlito syrichta | reverse complement strand
GGCAACTTGGCGAGACCTCATCTCTACAATAAATCAAAAATTAGCTGGGCGTGGCAGTGCACACCTGTAGTTCCAGCTACTTGGAAGACTGAAGCAGAAGGAATGCCTGAACCCAGGAGGTCGAGGCCGCGGTGGCCATGACGATGCCACTGTAATCTATCCTGGGCAACAGAGTGAGACTACAACTCAAAAAAACAAAAACAAACAAACAAACAAAAGACTTTGAAGAGGCAATTTTGAAGGTCAGGCACGGTGGCTCACACCTGTAATCCCAGCACTTTGGGATGCCAGGTGACAGGATTGCTTGAGCCTATGAGTTCCAGATCAGCCTAGGCAACATAGTGAGACCTCGTC
>NW_007054214.1:0-367 GCF_000164805.1 Carlito syrichta | reverse complement strand
CCAATGGAATAGAATTGAGATTCCAGAAGCAAAACCACAATTTCTCAACCAACTCATTTTTGACAAAGCCTCCACCACCTACCACTATGGAGAGGAGATCTTATTCAGCAAATGGTGCTGGGAAAACTGGCTTACTACATGCAGAAGACTCAAACAAGACCCCTATCTTTTCCCATACACAAAAATTAACTCTAAATGAACCAGAGACCTAAATGTAAAACATCAAACCATAAGAACCTTAGAAAATGAAGGACACGCCCTTATGGAAATTGGAACTGGCATCCATTTCCTAAACTAAACCAAAACGCATGGGCCATAAGAGATAATATAGACAAGTGGGACCTCATTAAACTGACAAGCTTCTGCA
>NW_007054213.1:0-354 GCF_000164805.1 Carlito syrichta | reverse complement strand
GAATGGAGAAGAATGGAATAGAGAGGAATGGAATAGAAAAGAAAGGAAAGTTGACGAAAGGAATTGAATGGATTATAGTGAATGGGAATGAAATTTACAGAAATGGAATGGGGAGGAAAGGAATAGAGCAGAATGGAATGGAAAGCAATGGAGAGGAATGGCATGGAATGGAATGGCTGGGAATGGAATGGAATGGAGATGAATAAAATTGAAGAGCAATGAAATGTAGAGGAATACAATGGAAATAAATAGAATGGAGAGGAATGGAGTAGAAAGAAAAAGATTGGAATGGAAAGGAGAAGAATGGAATGGAAAGGAAAGTAGTGGAATGGAATGGAATGGGAAGATTGGAAT
>NW_007054212.1:0-395 GCF_000164805.1 Carlito syrichta | reverse complement strand
TTTACATTTAGGTCTTTGATCCATTTAGGGTTAATTTTTATGTATGGCGATAGGTAGGGGTTCTGTTTCAATCTTCTGCATGTGATCAGCCAGTTTTCCCTGCATCATTTTACTGAATAGGTTCTCCTCTCTCCGGTAGTTGTTGTTGGAGGTTTTGTTGAAGATGAGTTGGTTGAGGAATTGAGGCTTTGGTCCAGAATCTCTCTCCTGTTATATTGGTCTATATGCATTATCTTGTATCAATACCAGGCCGTTTTGATTACTGTAGCCTTATAGTAAAGTTTGAAGTCTGAAAGTGTGATACCTCCTGGTTTATTTATTTTGTTAAGAATTATTCTGAGCTGGGCTCAGTGGCTCAGCCTGTAATCCCGCGCCTTTGGGAGGCTGAGGTGAGT
>NW_007054211.1:0-2437 GCF_000164805.1 Carlito syrichta | reverse complement strand
CTGGCTAGCCAGCTGACTTAAGTAACTGACTTAACTAGCTAGGCTGCTGAGTTAAGTATCTGAGTTAATTAGGTAGCTACCTACCTAGCCATCTGACAGAACTGGCTGATTTAACTAGCTAGCTATCTTATACCTAGCAGATTTAACTAGCTGACTTAACAAGCTAGCTCACTGACATATCTAGCTGACTTAACTAGCTCACTTCCTATAGCCAGCTGACTTAAGTAGTTGAAATATCTAGCAAGCCAGATTGCTGCCCATCTTTCTTAACTAGCTTTTTAACTAGCTACCCAGCTGACTTGACAGCTGACTTAAAGTGCTAACTTAACTAGCTACCCAGCCTGTTAGCCAGCTGAGTAAACTAGCTGACTTACCTAGCTGGCCAGTTGGAGAGCCAGCTTACTTAATTGCCTAGCTATCTAGCTAGCCAGCAGCCTAGCCCACTGACTTAACTAGCTGACTTAATAAAGTAGTCAGCTGGCAAGCCATCAAACTTAACTAGCTCTCTACCTAACTAGACAGCCGAATAGCCAGCTGACTTAACTAGCGGATATAACTAGATAGCCTAATGGTTAGCAAACCCCTCTGTCTTGCCTGCTGACTTAACTAACTGACTACCTAGCTAACAAGCAGGCAAGCAAGCTGACTTAATTAGGTGACTTAACTAGCTAGCCACCTGGCTAGCCAGCTGACTTAACTAGAAAGCTACAATCATTGGCAGTTGGCTAGCCAGCTGATTTAACTAACTGATTTAACCAGCTTGCCAACTGACTTAACTAGCTGACCTAACTAACTAACTACCTAGTTCTCCAGCTGAGATAACTAACTGATTTAACTAGCTAGCTACCTAGCTAGGCAGCTGGCTGGTCAGCTAACTTAACTATCTGACTTGATTAGCTAACCAGCTGGATGGCCAGCTGAATTAACTAGCTGACTTAACTAGCTAGCCAGCTAACTAGTTAGCTGACTTAACTAGCTACCTATGCAGCCAGTCAGCTGAGAAGTCAGCTGAATTATCTAGCTGACTTAACTAGCTAGCAAGCTGGCTAGCCTGCTGACTTAGCTAGCTTACTACCTAGCTAGCCAGCTGCCTAGGATCTGACTTAACTAGTTGACTTAATCAGGTAGCCAGTTTTCTAGCAGGCTGACTTAATTTCCAATCTACCTAGACAGTCAGCTGGATAACAGCTGACTTAACTAGCTAGCTACCAATGTAGCCTGCTGTCTTTCCAGTTGACAACGACATAGCTACCTAGCTATCCAACTTTCTAGTGAGATGACTTAACAACGTTACTTAACTAGCTAGCTATCTTGCTAGCCAGTTGACTTAATTAGCAAGCTACACAGCTAGGGAGCTGGCTAGCCAGCTGAGTTAATTCACTGACTTAACCAGCAAGCAAGCTGACTTAGCTAGCTGAATTAACTAGCTAGCTACCTAGCTAGCCAGCTGGCTTAACTAGCTGGCTCAGCAAGCTAACTACCTAGCTAGCTATCTAGTTAGTAAGTTAGTTGATGTGTTGGCTGGAGACCGAGCCGACTAGTTTGCTGACCAGGGGGCTGGCAAGGAAGCCGACTAGTTAGATGACCTTATGGAAAGCGAGCAATCCTACTTGTTAGATGACCAGCTAGCTGAATTTCTAGGCGACTAGTTAGCTAATTATCTAGTTGATTTGGTAACTGACTTAACTAGCTAACTGACTAGCTAGCTGACTATGTAGCTGACATAACTGGATACCAAACAAGCTATCTAGCTGTCTACGTACCTGTCTTAAATAGCTACCTAACTGGCTAGTTAGCTGGATAGCTGACTTAACTATCTAGTGGACCAGCTAGCTAGCTGACTAGCAAGCTAAATAGCAAGCTGACTTAACTTGCTGCTGAATAGTTAGCTGACTTGCCAACTGACTTAACTAGCTAGCTGGATAGCTAACTGACTTAAGTAACTGACTAGAAAGTTGGCTGGATAGCTAGCTAGACAGCTGACTTAACTAGCTAGTGAAATGTTTGGCTACACTGCTAGCCATCTGGTTTAACTAGCTAACTACCTGACTGGCAAGTTGGCTAGTGAGCCAGCTAGCCAGCTATTGGGCTGGCCAGCTGGCTATCCAACCGGCTAAATTAGGCAGCCTGCTGGCTGGACAGTCAGATTACCAGTCACCTTAACTAGCCAGACACCCTGCTAGTCAGCCGGCTAGCCAGCTGGTTTAACTAGCTGGCCACCTACATGACAAGCTGGCTAACCAGCCGGCTTAACTTGCCAGCCACCTAGCTATCCAGCCGGATAAATAGCTGACATAACGAGCAGACTTAACTATATAGCCAACTGGTTCACCAGCTGGCTTAACTAGCTAGCCACCTAGCTAACCAGTTGTCTAGTCATCTAACTTAACTCGCTGACTTAACTAGGTAGTCAGCCAGCTAGCCAACTGACTTAATT
>NW_007054210.1:0-436 GCF_000164805.1 Carlito syrichta | reverse complement strand
GAATAAAATGCAGTGGAATGAAATGGAATGGAGAGGAATGGAATAGAATGGACAGAAATGAAATTGAATGGAATGGAGAGGAATGGAATGGAATGGAATGCAGAGGAATGGAATGAAATGGACAGGAATGGAATGGAGAGCAAAGGATGGAATAGAGAGTAATGGAATGGAGAGTAATGGAATGGAGAGAATTGGAATGGAATGGAATGGAGTAGAGAGGAACAGAATGGAAAGGGGGAAAAGAATGGAGAGGATTGGAATGTAATATAATGGAAAGGAATGGATTATAGTTGAGTGTAACAGAATGGAATGGAGTGGAATGGAGACGAATTGAACGGAATAAATGGAATTGAGAGTAATGTAATATAATGGAGAAGATTGGAATGGAATGGAGTGGAATGGAATGGAATGGAATGGAATTGAGAGGAATGGAATG
>NW_007054209.1:0-394 GCF_000164805.1 Carlito syrichta | reverse complement strand
GAGCGGCCACTGCCCTCCAGTCTGGGTGACAGAGTGAGACTCCAACTAAAAAAAAAAAAGTCATTGTTAATAAATTATTCATAAATACCAACAAGAAAAAGAACACCTAAATCTAATGTGGAGAGTGAGGGGTCTCAAGACATGGTCAACAACCCTCTGTCTAAGAGAATCTAATTCATAGAGGCACACACGGGGAGTGTGTTCGCCCAGCTGCTGATATGAACTACCGTCTTAGCGTGAGCTGCTGTAACAAAATACCATAGCCTATGTGGTCTAAACAATAGACATTTATTTTCTTATAGTCTGGAAGTCCAAGAACAGAGTGCCAGCAGACTTGATTCTTTGTGAGGGCTCTCTTGCTGACTAGATGGCTGCCTTCTTGCTGTGTCCTCAC
>NW_007054208.1:0-356 GCF_000164805.1 Carlito syrichta | reverse complement strand
CATTCCATTCCATTGCTTTCCATTCCATTCCATTCCTTTCTTTTCCATTTCTCTCACTTCTATTCAACTTCTTTAAACTCAATTGCAATCCTTTCCTTACATTCCTCTCCAATACTTTGATTCCATTCCATTCCTCTTCATTTCTATCCATTCCATTCCTCTGCAGTCCATTTCACTATATTTCATTCCATTACAAGTAGTTCCATTCCATTCCTTTCCCTTTAATTCCTCACCATTCAATTACACTCCATTCCTTTCCATTCCACTTTACTGCATTCCATTCGTCTCCATTCCATCCATTCAATTCCATTCCATTTTACACTATTCCATGCCTCTCCATTCCAAACCACTGCAAT
>NW_007054207.1:0-450 GCF_000164805.1 Carlito syrichta | reverse complement strand
AGCTGGCTAAGTAGTTAAGTCAGCTAGTTGACTGAGTTGGCTAGTCAACTGGCTAGTTGGTTAATTCAGCTGGCTATTCAGCTGGGTAGCAAGGTATTAAGCTAGTTATGTCAACTGGCTAGACAGCTGGTTAACTAGTTAAATCAGCTTGTTATCCAGCTGGCTACACAACAGGCTAACTAGATAGCTAGCTAGTTAAGTCAGCTGGCTAACCAGCTGAGTAGCTGGTTAAGTCAGGTTAAGTCAGCTGGCTAGCAGGATGGCTAGCTAGTTAAGTCAGCTAATTAAGACAGCTGCCTACCCAGCTGGCTAACTTGTTACATTGGCTAGATAAGCCAACTGGCAAGACACGTGGCTAGTTAGGTATCTATCCAGTTAAGTCAGTTGGCTAGCAAGCTGGTTAGCTAGTTAAGTCAGCTAGTTAATTCATCTGGCTAGCCACCTGGCTAG
>NW_007054206.1:0-509 GCF_000164805.1 Carlito syrichta | reverse complement strand
GGGGGTTACTGACTACCAAAGGCTCAGCAGTAATTAATGCTAAACTAATCTCCAGCCTTCTCACTGCCTCTCTGCTTCCCACCAATATTGGCATTTCTCACTGCAAGGCCCACCAGTCCAACACCTCACTCATAACTCATGGAAACTCCAGGGTGAATAACGCGGCCCGACAAACATCCTTGGGGTCTATCCACAGCGTGGCCCAACAAGCAGCCTTGCGGTCCATCCCCACTATGGCGGCTGTTACCCGCTCTGGTCCAAGCAATATGCCTCCCGCTAATTCACCACTGCCAAACATCCCCTCTATCTCCGACCTCATCCCATATCTACACTCAATCTTTCATACCAATCCCTCTGCTCTAATATCTTTCCTAAAAAACTTCTTCACCCTCGACCCTCACCAAATAAAGCTTATAAAAACCATTACCTGTCAATGTTCTATCTGCCAGCAAACTAATCCCCATACCCCCTTAAAACCGGGAACATTTCCCACGCATCAGGCCCGGGGT
>NW_007054205.1:0-357 GCF_000164805.1 Carlito syrichta | reverse complement strand
CTAGCCAGCTGGCTAGTTGGTTAAGTTAGCTAGTCAAGTCAGCTAGCTAGCCAACTGGCAAGCTAGGTAGCTAGCTTGTTAAGTCAGCTGGCAAGCCAGGTGGCTAGCTAGTTAAGTAAGCTAGTTAAGTCACCTTGTTAACCAGCTGGCTACCTAGCCAAGTCAACTCGTTAAGGCAGTTGCCTACCTAGGTAGCTAGCTAGTTAAGTCAGCTAGTTATGTCAGCTAGCTGGCTAATTAACTCAGCTGACTAGCTAGATAACTCACTAGGTAGCTAGCTAGTTAAGTAAGCTAGTTAAGTCAGCTGGCTAGCAAGGTAGCTAGCTTAAGTCAACTACTTAACAGCTGGCTAGCTAT
>NW_007054204.1:0-404 GCF_000164805.1 Carlito syrichta | reverse complement strand
TTGGAAACTTAAGGACTTTATAAATTTTATGCTTTTCATGTGGTCTGGCTATCTGTAAAAGTAGGATTATAATATAAACCACATAGAACTGTGTGGAAGAAATAATCTGTAATACACAGAATATTTAGGCATGTTATAAATAAAGATATATATCTTCTCAGGTTAACTTATTTATTTATAATTCAATTTTCCAAGCATCAAAATATAATATATAGATATATATTTGATCCTATTTTATTTTTCTTTTCTTTTCTTTTCTTTTCTTTCTTTTTTCTTTTCTTTTCTTTCTTTTCTTTTCTCTTCCTTCCTTCCTTCCTTCCTTCCTTCCTTCCTTCCTTCCTCCCTCCCTCCCTCCCTCCCTTTCTTTCTTTCTTTCTTTCTTTCTTTCTTTCTTTCTTTCTTTC
>NW_007054203.1:0-392 GCF_000164805.1 Carlito syrichta | reverse complement strand
TGGGCCACATCCTGTAGGGCCCAGTGTGATCTTTGGACTGGGCCACATTCTTTAGGAATTGGCTTAAGCTATAACTAAGAGCTTCTGTAGCACTAAGTAGTATTAGCATAGAATAGCAAGGTAATAAAGTTTAAGTTAGTTATCATGGGTTTTGTGTGAGCTCTAGAAGTTATTGATTATCAGAGCATCATTAGGCTAGTAAGGATTATTGCACTGCTTTTGAAGAACATTAACTAGCAAAGGGAACAATAAAACAATCTTGGTTTTGTTCCTCCTCACACCTAAGCATCGGGCAGGTGGGGGATGCCCCTCCTGCACCTGGCTTTGTGTTTACATGAAAGACTTGTGAGACTGCCTGTGTAAAATTTGGGGATAAATACCTGCTGTAACTT
>NW_007054202.1:0-519 GCF_000164805.1 Carlito syrichta | reverse complement strand
GGGATGGTGTGGAATAAAATGGAATGGACAAGAATGAAATGGAAATGAATTAAATGGAATAGAATGGAGCAGACTGGAATCAAATATAGTTAAATGGAACGGAAAGGAATGGAATGGAATGAATGAAGAGGAATGGAATGAATAGGAATGGAATGGAAAGGAATGCCATTGATTGGAGAGGAATATAATGGAAAGAAAAGGAATGGAGAGAAATGGAAATGAGAGAAATGGAATGGAATCAAATGGAATGGAATGGAATGGTATTGACAGAAATGATTGGAAAGAATGTTATGGAACAGAGTGGATTGCATTGAATTTGAGAGGAATGGAATGCATAGGAAGGGATTGGAACCGAATGGAATGAAAAGAAATGGAGAGAAATGGAAAGGAATGGAATGGAATGGAATGGAGAGGAATGGAATGGAAAGGATTGGAGAGGAATGGAATGGAAAGGATTGGAGTTGAATGGCAGAGAAAGGATTGTAAAGGAATAGAAGAGAATGGAATGCAGAGTAATGG
>NW_007054201.1:0-359 GCF_000164805.1 Carlito syrichta | reverse complement strand
TTTCCACTCCATTCCAGTCCTCTCCGTTCCATTCCATGCTATTTCAATCCTACCCAATCAATTCCATTCCATTCTACTTCATTTAATTCCACTACATCCATTCCATATCATTCCACTCCATTCCATTCCATTCCATTCCATACCATACATTCCACTCCATTCCGTTCCATTCCACTCCAATCCATTCCTCCCCATTTCATTCCATTCTTATCCATTCCATTCCTGTCATTTCCATATCATTTTTCTCCATTCCATTCCATTCATTTCCTCTCCATTCCATTTCATTTCATTCCATTTCTGTCCATTCCATACCTCTCCATTCCATTCCAAACCATTCCGTTCCATTCCATTCTTCTCCT
>NW_007054200.1:0-994 GCF_000164805.1 Carlito syrichta | reverse complement strand
TGCCTTAGATTGTTAGCTAACTAGCTAGCTTCCTAGCTAACCAGCTGACTTAGATAGTTATCTGACTAGCAAGCTATCTGACTTAACCAGCTAGCTGACTAACTAGCTTACTCGTTATCTAACGTGCTAGCTAGGTGACTTAATCATCTGACTTTACTCGTTATCTAACAAGCTAGCTAGTTGATACAACCAGTTGACTTTAGCTAACTAGCTAGCTAGCTGACTCATGCAACTGACTTAACTCTTTAGCTAACTAGCTAGCTAGCCTAATTAACCAGTTGAGTCAACCCGTTTGCTCTCTATCTAGCTAGCTTACTCAGCCAGCTGATTTAACCCATTAGTTAACTAGCTAATTAACTGACTCAACCTGCTGACATATCCTCTTAGCTCACTAGCTAGCTAGCTGTAGTAACCAGCTGACTAATTTAGAAAGTTGATTTAACTAGCTGGCTTAACTTGTTGACTTAACTATTTAGCTAGCTGACTTAACTGGCTGACTTAACTAGTTAGCTAGCTGACTTAACTACCTGAATTAAATAGTTAGCTAACTATTTAACCAGCTGAATAGCTAGCTGATTTAATAATTAGCTAACTAGTTAGGTAGCAGACTTAAGTAGCTGACTTAAATAGTTAGTTAACTAGTGAGCTAGCTGACTTAGCTAGCTAGCTATTTAGCTAGCTGGCCTAACTACTTGGATAGCGAGATAGCTATCTGAATTATTGAGTTGTTTAACGAGTTAGCTAACTGTTTTAACTTGTTGAGACACGAGTTAACTAGCTGGCTTGACTAGTTGGTTAACGAGTTAGCTAGGTGGCTTAAATTTTTAGCTGAAGAGTTGGCTGACTACTAACCTCATTTAACACGTTGACTGACTACTCGGCCGACATGTTAGCTGTCTTAACAATGTACCCTATTAGTCGGCCGATTAGTTAGCTGGATCAATGAATTGACTGACTAGTTGGCCCACTAGTTAGCTTCAGTTAACTAGTTGTC
>NW_007054199.1:0-678 GCF_000164805.1 Carlito syrichta | reverse complement strand
TTTTTTGATTTATTGTAGAGATGAGGTCTCGCCAAGTTGCCCAGGCATGTCTCGAACCTGTGGGCTCAGGCAATTCACTCACCTCAGCCTCCCAAAGCATGGGATTACAGGCTGAGTCACCGAGCCTGGCTACTTCTGCATTTCTAAAATGTATATAACCAAGTCACCATTCAACCCCAGTGGGCACATATTCTCAGAACTTCCAGGTTTTGAAGTTTGATTTAGAACAAACCATCTTAAAATATTTTACATGGTTGGGCACCTTTTCATCAACAAATTGTCACTCCCCAAAATGGGCCTTGCAGAAGTCTTTGGGAATGCTGGAAGAGTCACTGGAACCTGGAGCTAGGAGCCAGCAGGGGTCCTCTTCAGTCCCACAGACATTGTGCTTCTCTTCTGGTGATCCTGGTACATTTCTGCTGGGTCTTAAACCTTCTGCTTCAGGTTGATTGTCCCTGGTTTATTCTGAGCTGGTTTTCACTTCTTGGGAAATAGTTTGGGATCCAAAAATCTGATTCTGAGGTGCATTCTAGAGGGCCCTCTCCATTGCCTTTTCTCCTTCCCCCCAAGGGGGGAGGGAGTGGATCTCAATTGGCTTGTGTCTGCTTCATTTGCAAGCGGAATTAAACTGTCATTTTCACAGGTACAGGAGAGTCTGAATTGCTCAGCTCTGAATAG
>NW_007054198.1:0-359 GCF_000164805.1 Carlito syrichta | reverse complement strand
TGACAGAGTGAGACCCTGACTCAAAATAATAATAATAATAATAATAATAATAATAAAACAAAATAGTGAAGTTTATTTCTAGAATACTTTTTCATTGTATGTATTTTTAAATGACATACTAATTTTTCAGGTCTTGGGTTTTTTCCTCCAGTAATAATTATCTCTATTTATTTAATGCCTTCTAAGATCGCAAAGCATTTTATACAAGAGTTACAATTCTCAAAGATTGTTGATCTTTCTAGAAAAACATCTAGGCTGGGCTCGGTGGCTCAGCCTGTAATCCCAGCGCTTTGGGAGGCCGGAGGTGAGTGGATTGCCTGAGCCCGCAGGTTCAAGACCCGCCTGGGCAACTTGGCGAG
>NW_007054197.1:0-359 GCF_000164805.1 Carlito syrichta | reverse complement strand
TAGGGGAGAGACCAGTGGCATCTGGAAAGGTGAGAAGGAGCCGACAGGACAGAGTGGCAGTGCACTTTGGTGCCAGCTCTCATCGGAGGATGTAGTATGTGATCTGACACACGTGTCCAAGGGACCATATTGGTTGTGCTGACAGGACCTTTTGGTTGTGCTGGACAACCTGAGAATATCAAGGTAAGAACAGGGAGAGCAGTTGTTATGCTGTTGCAACAATCTGGGCCAAAAATCTGGGCAGGAACAGCAAGAAGTGCTTGGATTCTAGAAAGACTGAACCTGGAGGGGGAGAGAATGAAGGCTCCAGCTGGAACTCTGATGGGGGAAGACTGCAGGTGGAGTAGTTTGGGGCCTGG
>NW_007054195.1:0-4163 GCF_000164805.1 Carlito syrichta | reverse complement strand
TCTGATTCACCGGTGCGGTCCTAACCCTCCCTCTGGTCAGTGCAGGTCACCGACACTTTTTCATTGGGTTATTTTCTTAAAAAACATATTTTTTATTTTAAAATTGTGGAGTAGTTAAGGGTTAAGTATACAAATATGCATTGTGCAGGTACCCTTGTTGATGAGGTGTACCCCCCATCCCCAGACAGATATCAACTACTGTTAATCCCACCTCTCATCTTTCCCAGTCCCCTCCCCCCACAGTTTCCCATCACTGTCAATCCTTTTCTTACAGTATTACAATAGTTATTCAAGGACCAGTTATGAGTGAGAACATGTGATACTCAGATCTTTGTTTCTGTGAGAGATCATTCAGTATTATAAACTTCAATTCCATCCAAGTTGCTGTGAAATTCATGATTTTGTTCTTTTTTATGGCTGCGTAATATTCCATTGTGTATATGTACCACATTATTTAAATACAGCCCTTTTTTTGAGGGACAGCACTGGGGAGAGGAGAACCTAATCAGTAAATGGTGCTGGGAAAATTGACTGACCACATGTAGAAGATTCAATCAAGATCCCTATCTATTCCCATACACAAAAATTAACTCTAAAAGGATCAGAGACCTAAATGTAAAACCTCAAACCATAAGAACCTTAGAAAATGCAGGGCACACCCTTATGGAAATTGGAACTGGCATCCAATTCCTGAACAAAACCTAAAATGCATGGGCCATAAGAGATAAGTTTACTTATTACTAAAGAAAGAAAAGTATTTCTTGTCAATTTAGTGTAGCCTAGGTGTGCAGTGTTTATAAAGTCTCCAGTGGTGTACAATAATATCCCAGGCCTTCATTTTCATTCTTGACTCACTCATGGACTCATCCAAGCAACTTCCAATCCTGGAAGCTTCATTTCTAGTAAGCATTCTTTACTAGTATATCATTTTAAATCTTTTATAACATTTTTATTACACCTTTTGTATGCTCAAGTATGTTTAGATGCATAAATACTTAGTATTGTGTTATCATTGCCTCAGGACAGTAACATGCTGTCCAAGTTTGTAACCTAGACCAATAGGCTGAACCACATAACCTGGTTATATAGCAGGCTCTGGTATCCAGGTTTGTGCAAGTATACTCTATGATGTTGCTCAATGATGAAATCACCTAACCATGCATTTCCCAGAAGGTATCGTTGTGATTAAGCTACTCAAAATTACATTTAAGTTGGAATACTTCCATGTATGCATTGTAAATGCAGTAAAAGTATCTTTCAGCAGACATTTAATTAAGTATTGTCCAGTGAGGGGGACCTAAGAGAACTGGTTGCCAACAGAACTGCTCTTGTAAAGAAAATAATGCCAGAGAGGGAAGCTAGCAATGAAGAAAGAATAATGGAAATGGTCAGTATCTTGGTGAATATATACTAGATTCATTTTATTCTCTTAAGTTTTAAGAAATATGCATGCTTGAAAATGCAAAAATTGTTAAGTTTCCTGTGTGAGGGAACATACAGTATATACAGACAAGATATACAAGTCAACTCTAACATAAAATTGAAAGTAGGACTTGAGGATTAATTTGAAAAGATAAAATAACATGACTTCTAAAAGACCGTGAGAAGATATAAATAACTTTTATATCTATCAAGATATAGAAAGATAAAGAAATACAGATTGACATATAGTATATATAGTATATATTTATATGTCTATATCTGTATATATGCATGTGTGAGAGGGGACTCCCCCCAAATACTGGAATTTTGTTTTGAAGGGTGGGCCCCATAGCACACTCAGAATGTTTCCTCTGGATCACATGGTCAAATGAAGTGATTATCTGGAATCTTGAGAAGGTTGCATCTGATATGTAGAACAAACACCCTGATTGTGGCAAATAAGTATTGTTTCTACCAGCATGGCAAAGCACCTGCCAACACCATGCTGAGTATTCAGAAGTTTTTGACAAAAAAGGGCTTCATCCCATGTGTCACCCTCCCTTTTCACCTGCTGTCACATTGAGCATCTAGTTTGGGTTTCCTGAATGAAAAAAGTCCTTTAAGGCAAACGTTTCAGCAGTGTTAACAAGGTCAAAAACAAAATTGGCAAAAGTATTAAAAGGCATGAAAATTCAGGAATGCAAAAACTATTCTAGCAGTGAAAAAAAGCATCTTGATAGCTGTATTGCATCAAAAGGAGAGGACTTTGAAGGTGACTGAAATTCAAACATGTAAGAATATATTGACAATTTTTTGTGAATAAATTTCAGCTTTTTGGTCCTCTTGTATATGTATTTATATTAATGTCCAGAGAAATACTAAAATATAACACAAAGAAATACAGCCAAAATTCCAATGGAGAAATTAAAATGAACTACTAAAACCCTTTTAAAGTTTTTAAAAGGCAGGAAAAGAAGAACAAAAGAACAAAAATTAATGAAGACAAACAGAATCATAAGTGAACAATAATTAAAACCTAAATTCAAACCTGTCAGTAATTATATTAAATGTGGATCGCTTAATCACATCAATTAGAAGACAGAATTTGTGAGATTAAATTTTCAAAAAAGAACTAGTTATATTCTTACCAAAAATACAATTTCTATTTTATACAGATAGGTTAAAGTATGGGAAATTATGTCATGCAAACATGCTGAGTTTGTTCAGGTTACTGTAACAAAAACATTATAAACTGAAGGGCATATGAAAAACAAACATTTGTTTCTCATGGATCCAGTCACTGGGAAGTACTATTCCCAGATGACGCAGATTTTGTGTGTGATGAGAGTTTGTTCCTCATATACGGCAGCTTCTCCCTGAAACTTCATATGTCGTTTAACATACAATTATTCCCCCTACCCACGGTTTCAGTTTTATGTTGCTTTCCATTTTGAGTAAGGTGTTGAACTCTTCATCTGGGGATTTGATTCATCCCTGTGTCCAGAATCCCCACATTGTCCATGCTGGGCACCCATTAGTGGCCTAGTAGGCATTCATTTTATCCTTTAAACTGTCATGGTATTGCAATGCTTGTGTTCCCATAACACTTTTACATTTTGTTCTGTCCCCAAAGTGCGAGAAGAGTGAAGCTAGCAGTTTGGATATGCCAAAAAATAGCTGTGAAGTGCTTCCTTTAAGTGGAAAAATGAAAGTTTTGGACTTAAAAAGTGAAAAAAAAATTACATACGCAGGTTGCTGAAACCTAGGTAAGAACCAACCTTGTATCTGTGAAACTGTAGCGATGTCTAAAGAATTTTGGCTAGCTTTGTTGTTGCCACTTGGGCTGTGAAAGGCTATATAGTGTTTAGCACTATCTATGGTTCCAAACAATTTCTGAGGGTCTTGGAACATATTCTCTGTAGACAAGTGGAGAAACCTGGTGGAAGGGTGAACAAGGAAGTTCTTCTGGCTGTGTAACAAATTATACCGGAGGAGAATATAGAATGTCAGTAATGATGGAAGAGCAATAGAAATGGGCACTATTTGGGCAGATATATATTGGATAATATTTTTTCCACTTAAAACTTTAAAAAACACATAAATGTAACAGCAAAAATGGTAACATTGTCTGTCTGTGAAGGAAGAGTTCCTCCCTTGGGCCTCTTTTTTAAAAACACTGATGCCATTCCGGAAGGCGCTAAAAGGCCCAACCTCTTAATACTATCACATTGAGGATTAATTGTAACATAAAGAATTATAGGGGAAACACAAACATTCACACCAGAGAATTTTGTTCCTGATTCCACCAAATTGTTGCCCTTCTCCCATGTAAAATACATACACTTCATCCCAATAGTCCCAAATGTCTTCACTTGTTTCTGCATTAACTTTACATTGAAGCCCAAGGTCTCATCTAAATCAGATGAGACAAACTCATAGTAGGATTCCCCCTGAGACAAATGTCTCTCCAGCTGTGAACCTGTAAAATCAAACATGTTATGTGCTTCCAAAATTCAATAGTGGGATGGGAATAGAAGAAACACTCCTATTCCAAAAATTGGGAAAATGAAAAGAAGGAAGGAGTGGCAGATCCTGAGCAAATTTAAAATGCAACTGGGAAAACAGCATGAAATCTTAAGAATTTAGAATGACATTCCCTGACTCAATGGTTTGCATTCTAGACACACTGGGTGGTGGTTAATCCCCTGAGTTCTGGGAAGCCATGCCTTCATGGCTTTGGA
>NW_007054194.1:0-1300 GCF_000164805.1 Carlito syrichta | reverse complement strand
CATAAATAGCCAGCCAGCTGGCTAGACAGTTGGATAGCCATCTGGGTTAACTAGCCAACCACATTGCTGGTCAGCCGGCTAGCCAGTGGGTTTAACTAGCTGGCCACCTACCTGACCAGCCTGCTAGCCACCCGGCTTAACTTGCTAGATATTTAGCTAGCCAGCTGGCTAACCAGATGACTTAACTAGCTGACTTAACTAGATAGCCATTTGGCTAGCCAGCTGGCTTTACTTGAGGACCACCTAGCTTGGCAGCCGGCTAAAAAGCTCACTTAGATCACTGAATTACCTAGCTAACCGGCCCTCTACACAGCCGACTTAATTAGCTAACTACCTACATAGCCAGGTGGATAGCCAGCTGACATCTAACTGACGTAACCAGCTAGCCAGCTGGCTAGCCAGCAGGCTGAACCAGCTAGCTAACTGGCAAGCAGATGGTTAGCCACTTGTATTAACTAGCATACTTAAATAGCTAGCCAGTTGGCTAGCGAGTTGACTCAACTAGGAGACTTAACTAGTTAGCCAGCTGGCTAGCCAGCTGATATAACTACTTAGCTACCCAGCTAGGCAGCTGACTTAACTAGTTGACTTAACTAGCTAGCTACCTAGGTAGCCCGCTGAATTTACTAGCTGAAATAACTAGCTAGATGCCTAGCTAGCTGTATAGCTAGTTAGCTTACTTATCTAGCTGCCTTAAATAGCCAGCTAACTGACATAACTGGCTGACTTAATTAGCTAGCTACCTAGCTAGCCTGCTGAAATAACTAGCTGATATAACTAGCTACCTAGCTGTCTAGCTGCCTAGCTATCTGACTTAACTAGCTTATTAACTAGTTAGCGAACTGTCTAGCCAACTGACAATGAGGTGACTTAAATAGCTAGCTAGCTGGATTGCCAGCTGACTTAACTAGCTCTCTACCCCTCTAGCCACCTGGATAGCCAGCAGACTTAACCAGCTGACTTAATTAGTTAGCTGGGTGGCTAGTGAACTAACTTACCTAGGTCATTATCTAGCTATCCAGCTGGCTTAACCAGCAATCTTAACTAGTTGGCCTGCTTTCTAGCCATGTGAATTAACAAGCTTGCTACACAGCTAGCTACCTGCCTATCCAGTTGAGTTAACTAGATGACATATCTATCTAGCCAGCTATCTAGCCAGCTGAATAAATAACAAGCTTGCTAGCTAGCCAGCGGCTAGTCAGCTGACTTAACTAGGTGACTTAACTGTCAAGCCCATTGGCAATACAGCTAACATACCAAGCTAGCTACCTAGCTAGCAAACTGGCTAGTCAACTGACTT
>NW_007054193.1:0-1169 GCF_000164805.1 Carlito syrichta | reverse complement strand
TAGCCAGAAATGGGACCGGTATCTCTAAGGGGCGGGTGCTCAGAGCCTCCCTGCATGACTGGCAGCTTTGTGCTGGGTCCTGGTCATGATGATGTGGCCGGGGATGGAAGTGGGATCTGGGATTTGGAATTCCCCAGCTGGCCGGAATCACATAAAGTGGAGAAGCCGCAGTCCGGAAAATATCTGGCCCTGCATGGGACCAAAAGTCCCCAAGCCTCGTACCAGTGTGGCTGGAGGTGGGAGGGAGTGCAGGAAGAAAAGCAATAGTCTTTTTGGGAAATTCATGTTTAGAGAATCTCAGGGATCCACCTGTGTGGTCGCCATCTTCAGGTCCAACTCCAAGAAATGGATTTTTTAAATGCAATTGAAGAGGAGTAGCAATCTAATACAATTCAGATTGCTGTAACTGTTAGGATGTTAAAAGTTATTTGTATAGTAAACATGACCAAATATGTATATAATATCTATACAATATAAACAAAGGAAATCAGAAGAGGAACTAAATGTGTGTGTCACACACACACACACACACAAACTAAACATAAAAAGGCAGTTATAGAAAATGAGGAACAAAACATCTTTAAGCCATACAGAGGACAAATAGGAAAATGGCAGTAGTATTACTTAACAATAATGATCTTTAATGTAGGTGTATTAAAACCTCCAATTCAGACAGGATTTGGCTTACTGAATAATAAAAAAACATCATCCAATTATATACTATCTACAAGATTCTCAGGTTAGATTTAAAGATGTAAATAAGTTGAAAATTAAAGGTGGAAAAATATATTCCACGAAAATAATAACCAAAGAAGAGTTGGAATCTTTTTACCAATATCAGACAAACTAAACCTTGCAACAAAAACTGTTACAAAAGAGAAAAAATAAAATTGTATAGTAATAAAAAGTCAATTAATCGAGAGGCTGTAACAATCAGCAACATATATGCAGTAAACATCAGAGCTCCAAACACATGAAGCAAACATTGACAGAATTGAAGAGAGAAACATACAGATGTACAAAAATTGTTGGAGACTTCAATAAATGACTTAAAAATGGAATTTTGATAGAGTATAGAGAACTTGAACAAAAAAGAAAAGCAATCGGAACCAACAGACATATACAGAGCATCCACCCATCAACAGAAGAGTACACATTTTTTCTCAAAT
>NW_007054192.1:0-424 GCF_000164805.1 Carlito syrichta | reverse complement strand
CTCACTGACTTAACTTGCTAGCCAGCTGGCTAGCCAGCTGAGTTTACTAACTAGCTACCTAGGTAACCAGTTGGCTAACCACTTGAACTAACTAGCTGACTTAACCAGCTGGCCAGCTGGCTTGACAGCTAACTCAACTAGCTGATTTAACTAGTTAGCCAGCTGGCTAGTCAAATGACTTAACTAGGTGACATCACTAGTGAGACAAGTGGCTAGTCAGCTGACATAACTAGCTAGATATGTACATATCCTGCTGGATTATCAGTTGACTTGACTACCTAGCTGCCTAGCTAACCAGCTACCTAGCAAGCTGACTTAACTAGGTGACAATTAGATAGCCAGCTGGCTAGGCAGCTGACTTAAATAGCTAGCTACCCAGCTAGGCAGGTGACTAGCCTGCTGACATAACTAGCTGACTTAACTA
>NW_007054191.1:0-361 GCF_000164805.1 Carlito syrichta | reverse complement strand
TGGAAAGAAATGGAATGGAAGAGAATGGAATGGAATACAATGGAATAAAGAGGAATGAAATGGAAAGGTATGGAATCTAACGGATTGGTGTGGAATGGATTGGAATTCAGAGGAATGGAATGGAATGGAATGGAGAGTAACAAAAAGGATAGGAAAAGAATGGAATGGAATGGAATGCAGTTGAACATAGAAGAACTGAATGGAATGGAAAGGTATTGAATGGAGTGGAATGAATTGGAATAGACAGGAATGGAATGGTGTAGAGGAATGGAATGGAATCGAATGGAATGGTGAGGAATGGAAGGAATGCTATTGAAAGGAATGGAGAAAAATGGAATGGAATGGAATGGAATGTAGATGA
>NW_007054190.1:0-361 GCF_000164805.1 Carlito syrichta | reverse complement strand
TCTTTTGTTCTAGTTCTGAACAGTTTGGATTTTTAGTTCCCTTTTTCTATTGTTTACATGAAAGGAGGGTCAGTGGATTGAGTTTTGCTTTTCATGCTCTGCATGAAACCACATGCTCTATCATGCAATGTTCTCATTGTATGTAACATACTGTACATTTATGGAAATTTGCAAGAATTTTACAAAAGAGAATACAGAGGTATTTCTGCATGGAAAATATTGTTGATCTACCTACCTTCATGTCTATTATGCATGTTTGAATGTGTGTATATGTATGCAACTGCTTCTCATTTATCTATCATATCTATCTATCACCATCATCTATCTATCTTAACTATCTAGTAATGTACTAGTAAATTTA
>NW_007054189.1:0-380 GCF_000164805.1 Carlito syrichta | reverse complement strand
GGATATGAATGGAACGGAGTGAATGGAATGGAGAGGAATGTAATGGTATGGAGTGGATTGAAATGAAATGCAGTGGAATTAATTGAATTGGAATCTAATGGAGAGGAACGGAAAGGAATGGAATGGAGTGGAATGGAATGGAATTGAAAGGAATGGAATGGAGAGGAATGAAATGGAGAGGAATGAAATGGAGAGGAAAGGAATGGAATGGAATGGAGAGGAGTGGAATGATGTGGAGAGGAATGGAATGGAATGGAATGGAATGGAGAGGAATGGAATGGAGAGGAATGGAATGGAATGGAGTAGAATTTAGAGGAATGAAATAGAATGGAAAAGAATGGAATGGAGTGGAATGGAGAGGAATTGAATGGACTTGGGTG
>NW_007054188.1:0-549 GCF_000164805.1 Carlito syrichta | reverse complement strand
AGTTGCCTTAAGTAGTCGGCCTGCAAATGAGCCTTCAGGTGATCTGTCTTAACTAGTTGGTCAGTGAGTGAGCCAAATTGTTAGCTGACTTAATTAGTCAGCCGGTGACTGAGGCAATAAGTCAGCTGATATAAGTAGGCAGCCAGCGAGTGAGCCGACTGGTCAGTTGACTTAACTAATTGGCCAGCTAGTGCGCTGACTGGTAAGCTGAATTTAGTCAGCTTGTGAGTGAGTCAACAGCTCAGAAGACTTAACTAGTCGACCAGTGATTGAGTCGACCAGTGAGTTGACTTAAAATGTCGGCCAGCCAGTGAGCTGATGGGTGAGCTGCCTTAACTAGTCAATCAGCGAGTGAGCTGACTGGTGAGCTGACTTAATTAGCTGACTGGTGAGGAAGCCAACTAGTTAACATACCTGTTGGCCGGCGAGTGAGTTAACAAGTTATTTGACCTGTTGGCGGGTGAGCAAGCTGACTAGTTTGCTGAACGGTTGTCAGGTGAGCAATCTGATTAGTTACCTGACCAGATGGAAAGTGAGTGAGCCCACTAG
>NW_007054187.1:0-442 GCF_000164805.1 Carlito syrichta | reverse complement strand
GCTAGCTTTTTAAGTTAGCTGTCTAGCCAGTTAGCTAGCTAGTTAAGTAACCTAGTTAAGTCAGCACACTAGCCAGCTGGTTCAGTAGGTAACTAGGTAGTTAAGTCAGTTGACAAACCAGCAGGCTACTTAGTTAACTAGCTAGTTAACTCAGCTGGCTATACATCTAGGTAGCTTGGCAGTTAGTTCATCCTGCTAGCCAGCTGGTTAGCTACATAAGACACCTAGTTAAATTAACTGGATAGACAGCTGGCTAGTTAGGTAGCTAGTCAAGTCAGCTGTCTAGCCTGCTGGCTAGCTACTTATGTCACCTATTTAAGTCAGCTGGATATCCAGCTTTCTAGCTAGGTAGTTGCTACTCTAAGTCATCTGTCTAGTCAGTTGGCTAGCTAGTTAAGTCATCTATTAAAGTCAGCTAGCTAGCCAGCTGGCTAGCTATATA
>NW_007054186.1:0-363 GCF_000164805.1 Carlito syrichta | reverse complement strand
TTGGGGATTAACAACTAAATCCTCAGGTCAAAATACCTGGACACATCCTTGGCAACTGTCCCATACCCAGTCCTGAAGGCTCCTCCTTCAACATAGATCCAGAATCCAAATCCTTCTCTTTGCTTCCAACAACAACACTTTGGTCCTGAATATCACCATCTCTTCCCTGAATCTTCACAGTAGCCTCCCTGCTCTCAACCCTGCCCTCCTATATTCTGCTGTTAATGCAGCAGTTCAACATAGTTAATCCATGTTTCTTTTCTGCTCACAACCCTCACAGAATAAAAGCCAAAGTCCTCACCATGCCCTCTGAAGCCCTCTAAAAACTGTCCTCCCCTTACCTCTCTGACCTCACCTTTTACT
>NW_007054185.1:0-363 GCF_000164805.1 Carlito syrichta | reverse complement strand
GGTTTATTGTAACTTCAGATAAAGCCAATTATCTAATATGGATGGCCACCCCGGTTACCAGGTACCTGCCTTCTACTGCAGAAACATCGCAGTCATCAGGGGCGCCTCATTAAGAAGAAACAGATCTTCCAGGAGTACCCCATGGGATGCCTGACCCACTCTGGCCCATTTGACACAAACCTGCCTTTTCCTTTAAGGACAGTGGGGTCTGCTCTGAAAGCACCCTTTACAATATCTGCCCCTTTAAGGGTATCTGCATAATGAACATTTGTATACCTAACCCTGAATTGTACCCCACATCCCTAAAATTAAAAATTAAAAAAAAATCTGCCCCTTACCCTGTTCACTTCTATTTATTTCTGC
>NW_007054184.1:0-367 GCF_000164805.1 Carlito syrichta | reverse complement strand
CAGCTTTCTTTCTTTCTTTCTTTCTTTCTTTCTTTCTTTTTCCCCTCTCTCTCTTTTGTTCCCCTACAAGGTAGTCCTGGCTGCTCTCAAACCGCCCACCTGGTGCTCTCCTCTCAGCCTTGACCTTCCAAACTGTTGTGATCATAGGCTTTCCATTTGGTCAACATCCTGATCTTCCTTCCTTGTATTGAACACTGGGCCTGAAGCGATCCTCCTGCCGAGGCCTGCCCTCACCCCAGGTTTTCTAGGTTTTGCTTGTGGTTGAGGTGGGGCCTTCCTATGGTGTACAGCGTGGACTCAATCTCCCGGACTCCAGCCAACTTACTGTCTCGGTCTCCCCAAGTGCCAAGGAGACAATCGTGAGATG
>NW_007054183.1:3292-14870 GCF_000164805.1 Carlito syrichta | reverse complement strand
AACTAGCTAGCCAGTGGGTTAGAAAGCTAACTTAGCTATCTAGGTACCTAGCTAGCCAGATGTCTAGCCAGGTGATTACCTAGGTGACTTAACTAGGTAACCAGGTGGTTAGCAGTCCTACTTAACTGCCTAGATACCTAACTAGCCACCTGGATAGCCAGCTGACTTAAATAGCTAGCTACCTACGTAACTCACTGGCTTGCCAGCTGACAACTTCCCAGCTGCCTAGCTATCCAGCTGGCGAGTGAGCTGACTTAATTAGGTTATTTAACTAGTTAGCTAACTGGCCTGCCAGCTGCCTTCACTAGCTAACTACCCAGCTATGCAGCTGGCTAGCCAGCTGACTAAACCCACTGTCTTAACTAGCTAGCAGTCTGACTTAACTAGCTGACTTAACCAGCTAGCTACCTAGCATGGCAGTTTTTTTAACTAGTTGGCTTAACTAGCCAGCTAACTAGATAGCTATCTAGCTAGCAAGCTGGTTTAACTAGCTGACTTAACTAGCTAGCTAGCCGATATAACTAGCTCACTTATAAAGCTAACATCCTAGCTACCAGGCTGACTTAATTATCTGAAATAACTAGCTGGCCAAATGGATAGCAATCTGACTTAAATAGCTTTTAACTAGCTAACCAGCTGGATAGCCAACTGACTTAATAAGTTGACATAACTAGCTAGCCAGCTGGTTGCCAGCTGACTTAACTAGTTAACTTAAACAGCTACTCAGCTGGCTAGCCATCTGATTTAACTAGCTGGCTACCTATCTAGCCAGCTGGGTAGCCAGCTGACATACCTAGCTTAGTTAAGCTAGAAAGCTGGCTAACCAGCTCACTTAACTAGGTAAATTGAACAGCTAGCCTGCTGGCTAGCAAGCTGACTCATCTAGCTCACTACTTTCCTAGCCACCTGGCTAGACAGCTGACTAAGCTAGCTGACTTAACCAGCTAGCTATTTGGCTAGTCAGCTGAATTAGCACACTAGCATCATAGTTAGCCAGGTAACTATCTTGCTGACTTAACATGCTAGCCACACACCTTGCCAGTTGGATAGCCAGCTCTTGTAAATAAATGAATTAACCAACTCACCAGCTGGCTAGCCAACTGAATTAACTAGCTTGCTACCTACCTAGCCATCTTGTTAGCCAGCTGCCTTAACTAGCTGAGTTAACTAGCCAGCTACGTAGCTGGTCAGCTTACTGAAATAGTTAGCTAACTAACTAGCTACATAGCTAGCCAGCTGACTTAAATATTTAGCTAACCAGCTAGCTACATAGCTAACTGTCTGACTTAAATAGTTAGCTGCCTAGCTAGCTAGCTGACATATCCAGCTGACCAACTAGTTAGCTTACTTATTATCTAATGTGCTAGCTAGCTTACTTAGTCATCTGACTTAACTCATTAGCTAAAAAACTAGCTAGCTGGCTGAACCAACTGACTTAACTTGTTAGCTAACCAACTAGCTGGCTAACTAATCCAGCTGACTTAACTTATTAGCTAACTAGCTAACTAGGCAACTCAAACAGCTGACTCGATCAGTTTGCTAACTAGTTTTCCTAGCTGACTCCACCAGGTGATTTAACATGTTAGATAACTAGCTAACTACCCTGACTCAACCCTGCTGGACTTAACCCTGTTAGCTAACTAGCCAGCTAATGGGTCCTTAACCCACTGACTTAATTAGAAAGCTGACTTACTAGCTTGATTTAGTTATCTGACTTAACTACTTATCTGACTGACTTAACTGGCTGACTTAACTAGTTAGTTAGCTTACTTAACTACCTGAATGAAATCGTTAGCTAGCTATTTAACTAGCTGTATAACTAGCTGACTTAACTAACTAGCTAACTAGTTAGGTGTAAGACTTAAGTAGCTGATTTAAATAATAAGTTAACTTGTGGGCTTGCAGACTTATCCAGCTGACTTAGCTAGCTAGCTAGTTAGCTAACTGATTTAGCTAGCTGTCTTAACTAGTTGGCTAAAGAGAGAGCTAGCTGACTTAATGAGTTGGTTAATGAGTTTGATAACTATTTCAACTAGATGTAAATGAGTTAACTAGCTGAATTAACTAGTTGGTTAACGAGTTATCTAGGTGAATTACCTTGTTGGTTGCTGAGTTGGCTGACTAGTTAGCAGGTTCACCCTGTTGGGTGTCTACTTGGCCAATTTTTCTGGCTTAACAAGCTGGCCGACTATTTGACCGAATCGTTAGCTGTGTTAACTAGTTGAGTCACTATTTGTCCTACAAGTTAGCTCATTTAACTAGCTGACTGGCAATTTTGCTGACCTAATTAGTCGGTCGAATATTTGGCCGAGTAGTTAGCTGGCCTAACTATTTGGTCGACTAGTTAGCTGAACTCACTTGTCATCAGAAAAGTTGCTGACTAGTCGAGTGATTGGTTAGCTGACTTAACTAATTGGGCGACCAGTTGGCTGACCAGTAAGCTGACTTAATTTGGCCTGCAAGTGAGCCGACAGGTGATCTGACTTAACTAGTCAATGCACGAGTGTGCCGACAGGTCAGCTGTCTTAAAAAGTCAGCCGTCAAATGAGCCGACTGGTAAACTGACTTAGCTAGTAACCAGCGAGTGAGCCAACTGGTCAGCTGACTTAAACAGTCGACTGGAGAATAAGCTGACTGGTCAGCTAACTTAAGTGAGCTGGCGAGTAAGGCAGCAGGTCAGAAGACTTAACGAGTCAACCGGTGAGTGAGTTGACCTATGAGCCTACTTAACTAGTCTGCTGGCAAGTGAGCTGACTGGTCAGCTGACTTAAGAAGTCTGTCAGCGTGTGAGCTGACTGATCAGCTGAATTTAGTCAGCTGGTAGTGAGCAAACAGGTCAGAAGACTTAACTAGTCAGTCCACAAGTGAGCCGACTGGTGAGCTGACTTAACTTGTTGGCCAGCAAGTGAACCATCGGGTAAGCTGCCTTAAGAAGATGGCTGTCGAGCTAGCTGTTTGGTGAGCTGAGTTAACTAGTCGGCTGGGGAGCAAGCCGACTAGTGAGCTAACCTGTTGGCCTGTGAGTGAGCCAACAATTTAGTTGACCTGTTGGCTGGTGAATAAGGTGACTAGTTTGCTGACCGTTTGGCAGGTGAGTGAGCTGACCAGTTAGCTGCCCTGATGGAGAGCGAGTGAGCCCACTAGTTAGCTGACGAGCTACCTGAGTTGCTAGCTGACAACTTAGCTAAGTACCAAACTAATTTGCTAGCTAACTTAACTAGCTAGCTGATTAGCTAGCTGGCTATCTAGCTGACATAACTAGGTATCAATCAAGCTATCTAGCTGTTTAACTAGCTGACATAGCTAGTTAGGTAACTGGATAGATAGCTGGCTAGCTGACTTAACTATCTAACTTATGAGCTAGCTGACATAACTAGCTAGCTGACTTGCAACCTGACTAGCTAGCTGAATTAACTAGCTAGCTGAATAGTTAGCTGACTTGCCAGATGACTTAAATATCTACCTGGATAGCTAGCTGATTTAACTAGCTGACTAGCTAGTTGATTGGATAGCTGGCTAGCCAGCTGACTTAACTAGCTAGTTACCTGGTTGGCTAGATGGTTAGTCAGCTGGCTTAACTAGATAGCTACCTGCCTGACTAGCTGACTATGCTGCTGGCTATATAGCTAGTGGGCTGGCCAGCTAACTAGCCACCTGAATTAAATAGCCAGTCAGCTGGCTGGAAAGTCAGATAGCTCACCAGATTAACTAGCCAGCCACCATCCTGGTAAGCCGACTAGCCAGACGGCTTAACTATCTGGCCCCCTACCTGAGCAGTCTGCTAACCAACTTGCTTAACTTGCCAGCTGCCTAGCTAGCCAGCTGGCAAAACTGCTGTCATAACTAGCTGACTTAACTAGACACCCTCCAGTTAGCCAGCCAACTTTACTGGTCTCCTATAGCCATCTGGCTAGCCAGCTCACTTAACTCGCTGACTTACCATGCTAGCCAACCGGATAGTCAGCTGACTTAATTACCTAGTTACCTAGTTAGTGAGGTCAGGTGGCTAGCCAGCTGACTTAAATATCTGACTTAACCATCTGACTTAACCAGCTAGCCAGCTGGCTTGCCGTCTGACTTAACTAAATAGCTACTAGCTAGACATTTGACTAGCCACTTGAATTAACTAGCTGACTTAACCAGCTAGCCAGCTGGCTAGCCACCTGACTCAGCTAGCTGACGTAACTAGTTAGCCAACTGGCTAGCCAGCTTACTTAACCAGGTGACATCACTAGCTAGCCAGGTTGCTAGCCAGCTGATTTAACTAGCTAGTACCTATGTATCCTCTTGACTTGACAGCTGACTTAACTACTATCTACCTAGCTAACCAGCTGGCTAGCGAGCTGACTTAACTAGGTGACTTAACTACCTAGCCAGCTGACTAGCCAGCTGACTTAACTAGCTAGCTACCCAGCTAGACAGCTGGCTAGCCAGCTGACTTACCTAGTTGACTTAACTAGCTAGCCAGCTGACTTAATTAGCTGACTTAACTAGCTCGCTACCTAGCAATCCAGTTGACTTTACTAGCACATATAAGTAGCTCGTTAAACAGCTAGTAATTGAGCTAGGTAGCCAATTTATCTAGGTGACTTAACTAGTTAGCTAACTGACATAACTAGCTGACTTAACTAGCTAGCCACATAGATATCAGCTGAATTAACTAGCTGAAATAATTAGCTAGACAGCTGTCTAGTCATCTGACTTAATAAGATTTTTTTTAGTTGGATTCTCACTCTCTCACCCAGACTGGAGTGCAGTGGCTGCTCCCAGCCACCACAGCATCGACCTGCTGGGCTCTGGTGATCCTTCTGCCTCAGCCTTCCGAGTAGCCAGAATTACAGGTGCGTGCTACCATGCCAGGCTCATTTTGATTTATTGCAGAGATGAGGTCTCACCAAGTTGCCCAGGCGGGTCTCGAAACCACGGGATCAGGCCATCCACTCACCTCAGCCTACCAAAGGCGTGGGATTACAGGCTGACGACTGAGCCCGGCTTTTTTTTGAGTCGGATTCTCACTCTGTCGCCCAAACTGGAGTGCAGTGGCCACTCCCAGCCACCACAGACTCGACCTGCTGGGCTCCGGCGATCCTTCCACATCAGCCTTCCAAGCAACTGAAACTACAGGCATGTGCTACCACACCCAGCTAATTTTTTTAATTAGAGCTTTTTATCTAGCTAGCGAGGTGGCTAGAGATCTGACTTAACAAGGTGATTAACTGGTTAGCCAGCTGGTTACCTAGCTGACTTAACTAGCTGATTAGTGAGCTAGGTATCTGGCCAATAAGGTGACTAAACTAGCTGAATTAACTAGTTATGCAGCTGGCTAGCCAACTGACTTAACTAACTCTCTACCTATCTAGTCACTTGGATAGCCAATTGACTTAACTAGATGACTTAATTAGCTAGCCAGCTGGCTAGCCAAATGACTTAACTAGGTCACTAACTAGCTAGCCAGCTGGGTAGTCAGTTGACTTAACTAGCTGTCTTAACTAGCTGGCCTGCTTTCTAACCAGGTGAATTAACTAGCTAGATACATAGCTATCGAGTTGGCTATCCAGCTGAATTAACTGGGTGTCTTATCTAGCTAGCCAGCTGTCTAGCCAGCTGTCTTAACTAGCAAGCTAGCTAGGTAGCCAGCTGGTTAGACAGCTGCTTTAACTAGGTGATTTCACTAGCTAGCCAGCTGGCTAGACAGTTGACATAACTAGCTAGCTACATAGCTAGCAAGCTGTCTAGCCAACTGACTTACCTAGCTGACTTACCTAGCTAGCCATCTGGCTAGCCAGCTGAATTAATTGACTAGCTACCTAGCTAGCCAGCAAGCTAGCCACCTGACTTAACTACCTGACTTAAAGAAGTACCCAGCTGACTAGCCAGCAGACTTAACGGGCTAGTTACCAGCTAAACATCTGGTTAGCCAGCTGACTAAACAAGCTGACATAACTAGATGCTGGATGTGTAGCCTGCTGACTTAACTAGTTACCTACCTACATAGCCCCCGGCTTGCCAGCTGACTTAACTAGCTAATTACCTAGCTAACCTGCTGGCCAGCAAGCTGACTTAACTAGCTGAGGTAACTAGCTAGCCAGCTGGCTATCTAGCTTACATAACTATCTAGCTATCCTGTTAGGCAGCTGGCTACCAAGCTGACTTAACTAACTGACTTAACAAGCTAACCAACTGTCTTAACTAGCTGACTTAACTAGCTATCTACCTAGCTAAACAGCTGACATGATTAGCTAGCTACCTAGCTAGCCAGCTCACTTAACTAGCTGATTTAACTATCTACCTAGCTAGTTATCATATAGCTAGCTCACTATACTAGTTCACTTAACTTTGCTAGTTAGGTGACATATCTAGCTGAGTAAACTAACTAGCCACCTAACTAGCCAATAAGGTGACTAAACTAGCTGACAACTAGCTAAAATAACATAGCTAGCCTGATGGCTATCCAGCTGAATTAACTAGGTCACTTATCTAGCCAGCAGTCTAGCCAGCTGACTCAACTAGCAAGCTACCAGGGAAGACAGTTAGCTAGTCAGCTGACTTATTAAGGTGAGTTAACTATCTAGCCAGCTGTCAATACAGCTGACATACCAAGCTAGCTACCTAGCTAGCAAGTTGACTAGCCATCTGACTTACTAGCTGACTTAACGAGGTCGATAGCTGGCTAGCCAGCAGACTTAAATAGCAACCTACATAGCTAGACAGCTGGATAGCCAGCTGACTTAACTAGCTGACATAACTAGAGGCCTGATGGCTAGCTAGCTGAATTAACCAGTTACCTACCTACATAGCGTACTGGCTAGCTCTCTGCCTATCTAGGCAGCTGGTTAGCCAGCTGAATTAACTAGCAGAGTTAGCTAGCCTGCTAGCTAGCCAATTTATTTAACTAGCTCACTACCTAGCTATCCAGCTGGCTAGCCATCTACCTTAACTAGCTTACTTAAATAGCTGGCCTGCTTGCTAGTCAACTAAATTAACTAGCTCGCTATATATATCTAGCAACCTGGCTAGCCAGCTGATTTAACAAGGTAACTTAACTAGCTACACAACTCTCTAGCCTGCTGACTAAAGTAGCAAGCTACCTAGCTGGCCAGCTGGATAGCCAGCTGACTTATCTAGGTGTATTTACTAGCTGATTTACTATGTAGCTATCTAGCTAGCCAGCTGTCTAATCAGCTGACTTAATTAGGTGACTTAAGTATCTAGCCAGGTGGCTAGCAGGCTGACCAAACTGTCCAGCTACCTAGCTAGCCAGCTGGATTGCCAGCTGACTTAACTAGCTAGCTACCTACATAATCCGCTTGACTACCAGCTGACTTAACTACCTAGCTACCTTGCTAACTAGCTGGCTAGTGACCTGACTTAACTAGATTAATTCACTAGCTGGCTAACTGCCTGCCAGCTTACTTAACAAGCTAGCTACTCACCTAGGCAGCTGGCTAGCTAGCTTACTTAACTCGCTGACTTAACTAGCTAGCAAGCTGACTTAACTAGCTTACATAACCAGCAAACTACCTAGCTAGCCCGCTGGCTTAACTAGCTGCTTAACTAGCTAGTTACTTATCTAGCTATCTAGCTAGCCAGGTGACTTAACTAGCTGAATTAACTACCTAGCTAGCTGACATAACTAACTGACTTACATAGCTAGGTTCCTAGCTAGCCAGCTGACTTAACTAGCTGAAATACCTAGCTAGCCAAATGGCTAGGCATCTGACTTAACTGGATTTTTAACTAGCTAACCAGCTGGATTGCCAACTGACTTAATGAGCTGACTCATCTAGCTAGCCACTTGGTTGCCAGCTGATTTAACTAACTGACTTAAACAGCTAGTCAGCTTGCTGGCTAGCTGACTTAACTAGCTGGCTACCTATCTATCAGCTGGCTAGTCAACTGACTTACCTAACTAACTTAAGCTAGCAAACTGGCTAGCCAGCTCACTTATCTAGCTAGCTACCACCTAGTCAGCAGGCTAACCAGATGATTTAACTAGCTGACTTGAACAAATAGCCTGCTGACTAGCAAGCTGACTTATCTAGCTAGCTACCTACCTAGCAACCTGGCTAGACAGCTGACTAAACTAGCTGACATAACCAGCTAGCCAGTTGGCTAGCCGGCAGACTTAACTCACTGACATCAATAGTTAGCCAGGTAGCTAACTGACTGTCTTAACCTGCTAGTTACCTAACTTGACAGTTTGCTATACAGCTCTCTTAAAAAGCTGAATTAACCAGCTAGCCAGCTGGAAACCAAACTGATTTAATTAGCTAGCTACCTAGCTATCCAGCTGGCTAGTCAGCTGACTTAAGTAGCTGAGTTAACTAGCTAGCTACCTAGCTGGCCAGCTGACTTAAATAGTTAGCTATCTAGCTAGCTACCTAGCTAGCCAGTTGACTTAAAGAGTTAGATAACCAACTAGCTACCTAGCTAACAAGCTGGCATATTTAGCTGCCTAGCTAGCTAGCTGATTAACCAGCTAGCTAACTAGTAAGCTTCCTCATTATCTAACGTGCCAGCTAGCTCACTTAATCATCTGACTTGACTCAGCTAAAGAGCTAGCTATCTGACTCAACCAGTTGACTTAACTCGTTAAATAGCTACCCAGCTTACTTAACCAGCTGACTCAACCAGTTTGCTTACTAGCTAGCTACCTGACTACACCAACTGAATCAACCCGTTATTTAACTAGCTGACTACCTGACTCAACCTGCTGACTTAACCCATTAGCTAACTAGCTAGCTAGCTGTCTTACCCAGCTGACTAAATCAGAAAGCTGACTTAACTAGCTGACTTAGCTAGCTGACTTAACCATTTAGCTATCTAACTTAACTGGTTGACTTAACTAGTTAGCTAGCTGACTTAACTACCTGAATTAAATAGGTATTTAACTATTTAACTAGCTAAATAACTAGCTGATTTAATAATTCGCTAACTAGTTAGGTAGCACAGTTAAGTAGCTGACATAAATAGTTAGCTAACTAGTGAACTTGCTGATTCTGCTGGCTGAATTAGCTAGTTAGCTAGTTAGCTATCTGATTTAGCCAGCTGACTTAACTAGTTAGATAATGAGATAGCTCACTGACTTAATGAGTTGGCTAACGAATAAGCTGTTTTAACTAGTTGGTAAACGAGTTAACAATCTGACGTTACTAGTTGTTTAACGAGTTAGTTAGGTGATAACATTTTAGCTGAGGAGTTGGCTGACTGCTTTGCTGGTTTAACACATCAGCTGAATACTTGGCCGACTTACTTGCTTGCTTAAAAAGTCGGCCAACTAGTCGACCTACTAATCAGCTGGGTTAACTAGTTGACTGACGAGTTGACCCACTAGGTAGAAAGGTTATCTAGCTGCCTGCTTGTTTACTGACCTAACTAGTTGGCCGACTAGTTGACCGACTAGATAAGCTGACCTAATTAGTCGGATGACTTGTTGGGTGAGCTAACATGTCGACTGACAAGTTGGTCGACTAGTTGGATTACCTGTTAACTGACTTAACTAGTCAGCTAGCGAGTGAGCTGACACTTGCACTGACATAACTAGTTGGCTGACGAGTGAGACGAATGGGCAGCTGACTTAACTAATAGACCGGTGAGTGAGGCGACTGGTCAGATGACTTAATTAGGCAGCTGGCAAGTGAGCCACGGGTGATCTGCCTTAACTAGTCGGCCGGTGAGTGAGCCAACTGGTGAGCTGACTTAATTAGTCAGCTGGTGTGCAAACCAACTAGTTAGCTGTCCTAATGGCTTGTGAGCAAACCAACAAGTTAGTTGAGCTGTTGACTTGTGAGCTAGACGATTAGTTTGCTGACCAGCTGGCAGACGAGCCAGCTGACTAGTTAGCTGACCTGATGGAAAGCGAGCGGGCCCACTAGTTTGCAGACCAGCTAGCTGACTGCTAGCAGACTAATTAGCAAAGTAACTAGCTGATATGCTAGCTGACTATCTAGCTGGCTATATAGCTCTCATAACTAGTTAGCAAAGAAGCTATCTAGCTCTCTAGCTAGCTGACTTAACTAGATAGCTAACTGGCTAGTCAGCTGACTAACTGACTTAACTCTCAAGCTGACTAGCTAGCTGATTAGCTATGTGAGTTAACTAGCTAGTTGATAAGCAAACTGACTAGCTAGCTGACTTAACTAGGTGGCTGAATAGTTAGCTGACTTGCTAGCTGAATTAACTATCTAGCTGGCTAGCTAGCTGACTTGATTAGCTGACTAGCTATTGGACTGGCTAGCTGGCTAACCAGCTGATTTAACTAGCTAAGTACCAGGCTGGCTAGACTGGCTAGGCAGCCAGCTAGCTAGCTAGAGGTGCCAGCTGGCTAGCAAGATGGCTTAAATAGCTGACTAGCTGGATAGTGGGATAGATAGCCAGTTTAAGTAGCCAGCACCCAGTTTGTCAGCCGGATAGCCAGCCGACTTAAATAGCTGGACATCTATCTTACCAGCCTGCTATCCAGCTATCTTAACTTGCCAGCCACCTAGTTAGCCAGCCGGTGAACCAGCTGATTTAACTAGCTGACTCAACTAGATAGTCATCCTGCTAGCCAGGTGGCTTAAGTAGCTAGCTATCCTGCTAGCCAGTCATCTAGCCAGCACACTTAACTCAATAATTTAAATAGATAGTCAGCCAGCTAGGCAGCAGACTGAATTTGCTAGCTACCTAACTAGCCATGTGTCTAACCAGCTGACTTAACTAGCAAGCTACCTAGATAGCCAGATGGATATCCACTTAAATTAACTAGCTGAATTAACCAGCTAGTCAGCTAGCTAGCCAGCTAGCTAGTTAATTCAGCTAGCAAGTCAGCTTGCAGACTTAACTAGCTGACATCAGCAGCTAGCCAGGTGGTTAGCCAGGTGACTGAACTAGTTACCTACATATGTATCCCACAAGCTTGACGGCTGACTTAACTACATAGCTACCTTGCTAACCAGCTGGCTAGCCAGCTGACTTAAATAGCTGATTAAATTGCTAACCAGCTGACTTAACTAGCTGATGTAACTAGCTAGCTACCTAGCTAGTCAGCTGACTTAGGCAGCTGACATAACTTGCTAACCAGCTGTCTAACCATCTCACTTAACTAGTTTTTAAACTAGCTATTAGCTGGCTAGACTATTGACTTATCGAGTTGACTTAACTAGCTAGTCAGTTGGTTAGCCAGCTGACTTAACTAGTTGATTAACCAGCTAGGCAGCTGGCCAGCCAGCTGACTAAACTAGCTGACTTAACTAGTTATCCAGTTGGAGTGCCAGCTGACTCAACTAGCAATCTACCTCTCTTGCCACCTGGATATCCAGTTGTCTAACTAGCTGTCTTAATTAGCTAGCCAGCTGGCTAGACAACTGACTTAATTACGTCACAACCTAGTTAATCAGCTGGCTAGCCAGCTTACCTGACAAGCTCTCTTAATTAGCTGGCCTGCTGTCTAGCCAGTTGAATTAGCTAGCTTGCTACTTAGATAGCCAGCTGGTTAGCCAGTGAAATTAACTAGGTGACTAATATAGATAGCTGGCAGTCTAGCCAGCTGACTAAAATAGCAATATTTCTAGCTAGGCAGCGGACTAGTCAGCAGACT
>NW_007054183.1:1562-2968 GCF_000164805.1 Carlito syrichta | reverse complement strand
CTACCTAGCTACCTAACTAACCAGCTGGCTAGCCAGCTGACTTAACTCGCTGATTTGTCTAGCTAACCAACTGACTTAGCTAGCTGAAATAACTAGATAACAAAATGGATAACCATCTGACTTAACAAGGTTTTTAACTAGTTAACGGGATGAATAGCCAACTGACAATGATTTGACTTAACTAGTTAGCCAGCTGTTTGCCTGCTGATGTAACTAGCTGTGTTAACCAGCTACTCAGCTGGCTAGTGTGTTGACTTAACTACCTGGCCACCTATCTAGGCAGCTGCCTAGCCAGCTGACTTACCTAGCTAACTTTAGCTAGCAGCCTGGCTATCCAGCTCACTTAACTAGCTAGCTACCTACCTAGAGAACAGGCTAGCCAGCTGATTTAACTAGGTTAATTGAACAGTTAGCCTGCTGGCTAGCAAGCTGACTTAACTACATAACTACCTAGCTTGCCAGTTGATTTAACTAGCTGACTTAACTAGCTAACAACCTAGCTAGCCAGCTGACTGGCCAGCTGACTTAACTAGGTGAATTGAACAGTTATCCTACTTGCTAGCAATCTGATCTATCTAGCTACCTACCTACCTGCTCACCTGGCTAGACAGCTGACTAAACTAGCTGACTTAACCAGCTAGTCAATTGGCTAGACAGCTGAATTAACTCACTGACATCACTAGCTAGCCAGGTAGATATTTAGCTGACATAATTAGCTAGTTGTCTACCTTGCCAGTTGGCAAGCCAGTTCTCTTAACTTGCTGAGTTAACCAGCAATCCAGCTGACTAACCAACTGAATAAACATGTTCGCTATCAAGCCAGCTGCCTAGCCTACTGACTTAACTAGCTGCCTAAAGGAGTTAGCTACCTAACTAGACAGCTGACTTAAGTAGTTAGCTAACTAGCTAGCTACATAGCTTCCCAGCTGACTTAAATACTGAGCTAACTAGCTAGCTTTCTATTTAACTAACTTAAATAGTTAGCTGCCTAGTTATCTGGTTAACCAGTTAACTAAATATTCAGCTTATGCACTATCTAATGTGCTACCTAGGTGACTTAATGATCTGACATCACTTGTTAGCTAACGAGCTACCTAGCTGACACAACCAGCTGATTTGCCTCGTTAGCTAACTAACTAGTTAGCTGACTCATCCAGCTGACGTAACTCGTTATCTAACTAGCTAACTAGCTTACTCAACTAACTGACTCAACCCGTTTGCTAAATAGCTAGTTAGCTGACTCAACCAACTGATTTAACCCGTTAGATACCTAGCTAACTACTTGATTCAGCCTGCTGACAACCCATTAGCTCACTAGCTAGCTAGCTGTCTTAACCAGCTGACTAAATTAGAAAGTTGCGTTAACTAGCTGATTTAGATAGCTGACTTAACTACTTAGCTACCTG
>NW_007054183.1:0-364 GCF_000164805.1 Carlito syrichta | reverse complement strand
TAGCTGGCGCACTTTCTAGCCAGTTGAATTAACTAGCTTTCTACATAGCAAGTCAGCTGGCTATACAGCTGAATTAACTGGGTGATTTATCTTGCTAGCAAGCTGTCTAGCGAGTTGACTTAACTGGCAAGCTTTCTAGCTACCCAGCTGGCTAGTTAGCTGATTTAACTTGGTCATTTACCTATCTAGCCAGCAGGCTATACACCTGACATAACGAACTAGCTACTTAGCTAGCATGCTGGCATGCCAGCTGACATAACTAGCAGAATTAACTATCTAGACGGCTGGCTAGCCAGTTGACTTAAGTTCCTAACTAACTGACTTAACTAGTTAGCTATATGATATATCTAGCTGACTTAACTAT
>NW_007054182.1:0-364 GCF_000164805.1 Carlito syrichta | reverse complement strand
GTATAGCTACTCCTGCTCTCTTTTAGTTTCAATTTACATGTGGTATCTTTTTCCATTCCTATATGTCTTTACAAGTGAGATGAATTTCTTATGAGCAGCATATAGTTAGGTCATTTTTTAATCCTTACAGTCTATATCTTTTAAATGAAATGTTTGAAGTATTCACATTTAGGGTTATTATTGATATGTGAGGACTTATTCCTGTCATCTTATTGTTTTCTGGTTGTTTTGTATATTCTTTGTTCCTTTCTTTCTCTCTTACTGTTTATAATTGTGGTTTGGTAGTTTTTATAGTGGTAACATTGAGTTCTTTCTCTTTCTTATTTGGGTGTTTGCTCTATCAGTGGGTTTTATATATTCATGT
>NW_007054181.1:0-1451 GCF_000164805.1 Carlito syrichta | reverse complement strand
CAGCTATATCCCAGCTAGCTAGCTTGTTAAGTCAGCTAGTTAAGTCAGCTAGTTATATGATAGCTACTGATGGGGCTAGGTAGTTAAAGCAGCTAATTATGTCAGCTGACTAGGTAGGTAGATAGCTAGCTAAGTCAGCTATTTAGGTAAGTTGACTAGCTAGTTAAGTCACCTTGTTAAGTCAGCTCACTGACCAGCAGGTTAGCTAGGTGGTTAGATTGTTAAGTCCGTTGACAAGTCAGTGGGCTATGTATGTAGGTAGCTAGTTAAGTCAGCTGGCTAGCAATCAGGCTTCTAGTTGTGTCAGCTAGTTAAATCAGCTGGCTATCCAGCTGTCTGTCTGGTAACTGGCTAGTTAAGTATGCTGGCTAGACAGCTGTCTTTTTCTTTAAGTCATCTAGTTTAGTCAGCTGTCTAGCCTGATGGCTAGCTAGTTAAGTCACCTTGTTAAGTCAGCCTGCTAGCTAGCTTGCCAGCTAGGTTGCTAGCTACTTATGTCAACTGTATATCCATCTGACTAGATAGTTAAGTCACCTAGATAAGTCAGCTGACTAGCCCGCTCGCTAGCTAGGTAGCTTACTATTTTAGTCAGCTGGCTAGACAGCTGGCTAGCTAGATAAGTCACCAAGTTAATTCAGCTGGATTGCCACCTGGCTACCTATGTATTAAGCTACTTAATTCAACTGGCTAGAAAGCAAGTCAGCTAGTTAAGACAGCTAGTTAACTCAGTTGGCTAGCCATAAGTCTAGATAGGTAATGACATAGTTTAGTCAGTTGGCTGGCCAGATGGCTAGCTAATTAAACCAGCTAGTTAAGTCAACTGGCTATCCAGGTGGTAGGAGAGGTAGGGAGCTAGTTATGTCAGCCAGCTATCCAGCCAGTTGGGTAGCTAGGTAAGCCAGTTGACTAGCCATCTAACCAACCAGGTAGCTAGCTAGTTATGTCAGCTGGCTCACCAGCTAGCCTGTCAACTAGCTAGTCAGCTAGCAAAGTCAGCTAGCTAGCCAGTTAGCTAGTTAACTCAGCTAGCTACTCAGCTAAATATTCAGCTAGCTAATTAAGTCAGCTAACTAGTCAGGTTGCTAATCAGCTAACCAGTTCAGTCAGCTAGCTAGTCAGCTAGATTGTCAGCTAGATATTAAGTCAGCTAGCCAGTTAACTAGCCAGTTAGCTAGCTAGTTAAGTCAGCTAGCTAGACAGCTAGATAGCTTTTTTGCTAGCAAGTTATGTCAACTAGAGAGCCAGCTAGCTAGTCAGCTAGCTAGTTATGTCAGCTAGCAAATTAGTTAATTACTTAGATAACTAATTGGCTAGCCACTCAACCAGCTGAGCAGATAGCTAGTGGGCTCACTCGTTTTTCCATCACGTCAGCTAACTAGGTCGGGCTCGCTCGCCTGCCAACCAGTCAGCAAATTAGTTGTCTGACTAGTCTGCCAACTGGTCAATTACTT
>NW_007054180.1:0-365 GCF_000164805.1 Carlito syrichta | reverse complement strand
GTAAAGATAAATCACCCCATGGCTAGGGTGAAGAGTCATTCAACGAAGTGCCCATGGACGCACGCTGTGGTAAGGCCAGAAAGGTATGCCATGGGGATGCCGAGGAGGCTCGCTACTGGGATGCCACTGAGGCATGCTGAGGAGATACCAGCAAGGCACAGCACGAGGAGGCCAAGAAGGTGCACCATGGGAAGTCCGAGGAGGCATTTGGCTGGGAGGCTGAGGAGTCGCGCCGTGGGGATACGGAGGAGGTGTGCCGTGGGGACGCCCAGAAGGCATGCTGCGGGGATGCCTAAAATTGAGCCATGAGGAAGCCAAGGAGGTGCCTGGGGAGGACCCTGAGGAGGCACATCACAGGGTCGCTG
>NW_007054179.1:0-800 GCF_000164805.1 Carlito syrichta | reverse complement strand
TGACAGGAGAAAAGCAGATCCCAACAACCCTTTATGTCAACAGAGCAAATCTGCCATATAGGCCTCTGAATGCTAGGAAAACACCTAAACCAGGGACCTGGTGAGAAGACGGCCTGGGAAAAACATCAAAGAACATTGCTGTCAGGCAGTGAAGACCTACATTCCAAGCTGCTAACAGGGGACTCATTTAACACAAGATTCTTCCCCCAAAAGGGGGTGGGGGAAGAAGCAGGAGATAACACAGAAAGAGGGGGAAAAAAATTCCACATTATGAGGGTAAAAGAAAAAAGTTTAAAACTGGTCAGCACCTGGCAATTACAGAGGGCACTATAAAAAAACTGGGGTGACATAGAGCAACAGAAGTAACAGTTAGCTCCTGACATTAACCCTTCAGCCCCGGAGCCATGCACACAGGGTCCCTGGCATCTGCTCTGTCTAGTTCAAGCTCTGCTTGAGGCCCTCCAGTCACTGTTTTCCATTTGTTTTGTTTTGTTTTTTGAGCTGGAGTCTCACTCTGTCGTCCTGGTTGGTTGGAGGGTAGTGGCACAGTCATGGCTCATCTCAGGCTCGACCTCCAGAGCTCAGGCAATCGTTTCACCTCGGCCTCCAGGGGTGTGCTGTCATGCCTGGCAATTTTTAAAAATTTTTTTGGAGAAACAAAGTCTCACTATGTTGCCCAGGCTGGTCTCGAACTTCTGGGCTCAAGCAATCCTCTAACCTTGGCCTCCCAGAGTGCTGTGATAAGTGTGAGTCATTGTGCCCAGCCCAGTCACTAATGCCAGCTAACCTGGTAGCGTTTG
>NW_007054178.1:0-1237 GCF_000164805.1 Carlito syrichta | reverse complement strand
GTTTGGGGGTTATTATCAAGAAGGGATATTGGGTATTGTCAATTTTTTTTCCTGCATCTACTGAGATAATCATGTGGTTCCTGGTTTTATAATTGTTAATGTGCTGAATTGTGTTTATGGTCTTGGGAATGCTGAATCAGCCCTGCGTGCCAAAAGTGTAGCTCACTTAGTCATGGTAGATGATCCCTGAAATGTGTCATAATATCCAATTTTATAGAATCTTGTTAATAATTTTTGAGTGTATGTTCATCAGGAAAATTCGTCTGCAATTCTCTTTCCCTGATGGACTTTTGCCAGTTATAGAACAGGATAATATTAGGCTCATAGAATGAGCTGGGGATAATTTTTTCCTTCTTGATTTCCAGGAATATTTTCAATATAACTGGCATACGCTTTTCCTTGTATGTCTTGTAGAACTCAAGTTAGAAGTCATCTGGTTCAGAGCTTTTTTTGATGAGAAGTTGTCTTATAAGTGAGTAAATTTCCTGGATTGTTATTGGACTGTTTAAGGTTTCAATTTCTTCTTGTTTCAACATTGAGAGATGTTTAATGCCAGGAAATTCTCTATTTCCTCTGGATTTTCTAGTTTATTTTTATATAGATACTCATAGTAATCTCTGATAATGTTTTGAATTTCTTCATGGTCAGTTGGGACCTCAACATTTTAATTTCTGTTTATTTGCATTTTCTCCCTCTCTTTTTTTAGTCAGTCTTGTCAGGGGTTTGTAAATCTTTTTTTTTTTTTTTTTTTTTTTTTGAGTTGGAGTCTCACTCTGTCACCCAGACTAGAGTGCAGTGGCCACTCCCCGCCACCGCAGCCTGGACCTGCTGGGCTCCGGCGATCCTTCCGCCTCAGACTTCCGAGTAGCCAGAACTACAGGCATGCACTACAACGCCCGGCTGATTTTTCGATTTATTGTAGAGATGAGGTCTCGCTGCCCAGGAAGTCTCAAACCCGCGGGCTCAGGCAATCCACTCACCTCAGCCTCCCAAAGGCGCGGGATTACAGGCTGAGCCACCGAGCCCGGCTTGTAAATCTTATTTATCATTTTTTTTAAATGTACTTTTGTCTTGTTGATTCCTTTCATTATATTTTTGTCTTCTATATTCTTCAATTACGACTTTATCTTAATAAGCTGGATTTTATTCTACTGAAATTAGCATGTAAATTTTCTTGCTTTTCCAACTTCCTTAAGCGAGATGTTAAAGGCTGTTTACTTTTGTTCCGCCTATTTTC
>NW_007054177.1:0-366 GCF_000164805.1 Carlito syrichta | reverse complement strand
CTAGTTAAGTCAATTAGTTAAATCAGCTGGCTAGCCAGCTGCCTAGCAGGGTAGTTAGCTAGTTCAGTCAGTTGACTAGCCAACTGAATAACTAGTTAAATCATCTAGTTTAGTCAGCTCGCTGGTCAACAGGTTAGCTAGATAGTTATGTAGTTAAGTCCGCTAGCAAGTCAGCAGGCTATGTAGATAGGTAGCTAGTTCAGTCAGCTGGCTAACCATCAGGCTATCTAGTTATGTCAGCTAGTTAAGTCAGCTGGCTAGCCATCAGGCTATCTAGTTATGTCAGCTAGTGAAGGCAGCTGGCTATCCAGCTGTCTAGCTAGGTAGCTAAGTAGTAAATTCTGCTTGCTTGCCAGCTGGCTACTT
>NW_007054176.1:0-391 GCF_000164805.1 Carlito syrichta | reverse complement strand
AGCTTCTTACACTAGGGCTTCCTCAAGTAGACTATCAATTATTACATGATATCCACTGGGTATTAACTTATGCTAAGTGTGTCCTGGTAAGAGATGATTATCAATGTTAGAAATACTGGTTTCAGCTGGGTGTGGTGGTTCACACCTACAACCCCAGCACTTTGGGAGGCAGAGGTGAGAGGATTGCTTGAGTCCAGGTGTTCAAGACTGGTCTGGGAAACTTGGCAAGACCTCGTCTCTATAATAAATAAAAAATTAGCCGGGTATGGTGGCACGAGCTTGTAGTTTCAGCCACTTATAAGGCTGAGGCTGTGGTGGCCATGAGTGTGCTACTGCACTCTAGCCTGGGCAACAGAGTAAGACTCTGACTCAAAAAAAAAAAAACCCACAG
>NW_007054175.1:0-494 GCF_000164805.1 Carlito syrichta | reverse complement strand
TCTCCACAAGCAAAAGTGATACTTTCACAACACGTGTTATATCATATTTCTCTTGTGCCCAAAGACCTCTATGGCTTACCTTGTCAGAATAAAATTCAGAGCTTAAAATGGTTACAAGGTCGTTCATGATCTTTCCTGTTCTCCAGCCACCACCACCACCCCAGCCCCAATTCCCACTGATAACTCTGACCTCATCCCTATCACTGTTCCCCAACCTCACTAGGACCTGGCCACAATAATCTACCGCTACTCCATTTAATCTGTTGTCAATCTCCCCTCACTAGATTTTAAATTCCATTAGGATCCTGGCTCGGTGGCTCAGCCTGTAATCCCGTGCCTTTGGGAGGCTAAAGTGAGTGGATTGCCTGAGCCCGTGGGGTTCGAGACACTGGGCAACTTGGCAAGACCTCATCTCTACAATAAATTAAAAAAAACAAAAATTAGCCGGGCGTGGTAGCACACGCCTGTAGTTCCAGCTACTTGGAAGACTGAGG
>NW_007054174.1:0-366 GCF_000164805.1 Carlito syrichta | reverse complement strand
TTGGCAAGGAGGCCCAGCTTGGGTCTAGAGTTCCCAAAAGACCCTTGGTAGGCAGCCAATTAGGATGTGGCCTTGGGAGGCTGAGGCAGGGCACTGCTGATCCTGGAGTTCCAGACCAGCATGGGACACGTAGCGAGACCCCATCGCGTCCTGGAATGCAAACAATGGAGTCACGGGTGGTGGCATCCACGATCCAAGCTTCATGGGATGCTGAGGCCTTCCCTTGCATTGCCTTCTCTGGCAGGACATGCAAGTCCAGGTCAAGCACCGTAGCTCACAGCCATCAGTCCAGCACCCTTGGAGGCCAAGGTGGGAGTTGGAGACCAGCCTGGGTGACGTGGCCAGACCTCCTCTCGGTGAGAAGTC
>NW_007054173.1:0-663 GCF_000164805.1 Carlito syrichta | reverse complement strand
TTCATTGCCTGTAGAAATGTAGTGCCACTGGCAGTATCATACTTGGTAATGATAATAGCAGAGTCTAAATATGTATTTAATAAATGAGTAGAATGGAGGATACAAGCTGCTAAGTTTCCTTGACTATTGTGCAGTGAGTTGAAAATTTAGGAGAGTAGTCGTTTTAATTATCTCCATGAAATTTAACTTGCAATTGTGTATATACTATGTGGGCTTTCTTGTCTCTCCAGAGCCATCAACCATTTACCAGTATTTTGCTTTTAAATAATTTTATCAGTGGATATTTTATTGCCCTATTTTTCTTGCTGTCTTTTGTTTTTATGTATTTGATTTTTCTAAGTGAAGATTTTTTTCCCCTAAGATTCAAAAAAGAGATTAAAAAATGCAAGCTTTCTTTCTTCATAAAATAGACTTAATTAGGATTTTTAGGAGTGTGTCTGAGAACTGACACCAGCCTCTTTAATAAGTAACACTCATACATCAAGCAGGAATTCTTCCAGGCAAGTATGCAATAAATTAATCTCTGTAATATTTTATGACATATATACCTGAATGATAGTACTTTTTCTCATACAATGCCTTTTTGTCAAGGAGCATAAAGATTAAAAAAGTAGCCGGGCTCGGTGGCTCAGCCTGTAATCCCGCGCCTTTGGGAGGCTGAGG
>NW_007054172.1:0-412 GCF_000164805.1 Carlito syrichta | reverse complement strand
AAGGGTCGCCGGAGCCCAGCAGGTCGACTCGGGTGGCCGTGAGCCTGCCACTGCACTCACTGCACTCCAGCCTGGGCGAGGGAGTGAGATGCCAACTAAAAAAAAAACAAAAACAAACAAAAAACAAACAGGTTATTGCCTAACCAGATTTGGGCTTTTCCTAGAATATCATGTTTCTGTGTCTCTATGTTTTGGGTAACTTCCTATTGTTTCTGTGATTTACTGCCCTGATGCTTCCTCATTTCGGCCTTCAATATGTTCAGGCCCGATATGCCTAGTCGGTTGGATGAAGGTCGTGTACCCATAAGAAAGGTATCTGAACGTTCACCCTTTTCCTACTCAGTTTTCTAAGTCAGACCTGCCTAAGAAAACTGGCCTGACTACCTCTAAATTGTGCTATGTTAACTACGCC
>NW_007054171.1:0-848 GCF_000164805.1 Carlito syrichta | reverse complement strand
CAAGGGGAGCAAGGATCATGGAAAAACAAATATCTATGCAAGCATGACCCTTTTAGCAGGACGACATGTGTCTTTCTCATGGAACTAGATTAGACCAAGACAAAGAGGAGTAGACCACTCAGATATCATTCTCTTCCCATCCTAGACCAATTGCATGATCTTGAATTTTAGGTACTGGGGCCTGAGTTAAAAAGGAATGTGACATGATTTTGTCCATGTTTCTTTTTAAGTTGAGAACAATTCAACTGATTGGCCACTCTTCTCAAATAATTTATTTTAGCCACCCCTTGACCCATTGCTTCTTAGGCCCATCCTCCACTGTCTTCCCCAGGCCAAGTCCCATAATCTTTCCCAGGCCCATGTCCCTTTTTCCCAAGCCCATACCCCACTATTTATTCTCCTTCATCCACCTACCTGCATCCCAGATGTCCTGAATTATTTGTACGTTTGTCAGTCGTCAGCATCTTGCAAGTGCTGCCTCTACCCACGCTGCTCCCTCTGCCTAGAATCCTTTCTTCACCCAGTGTCCACACAACTTCATACTCCTGTCTCATGTGAAAAGAGATTCACCTTTTGTTCAAAGTTTTCAAGAAGTCCTCAGAGCCCTGACCCTTGTCCTTGGTGCTCCCATGGCAGAGTATGTGAATCTTCAGATCCGTATGACTTTGTTTCCAAAGAAGACTCTGTGTCACAAACTGTAACCTGTTCAGGGAAACCTGTTTCTGCTTTTTCCTGGACACTCACTCCAACTACATTTTTCAGGTTTTCTTGTAGTCAGGTATGGCCACGTGACTGTGTCCCTCTAAAGGGATTATGAGTAGAAGTGACATGTGTACTACATGACCTGA
>NW_007054170.1:0-526 GCF_000164805.1 Carlito syrichta | reverse complement strand
CAGGCAATTCACTCACCTCAGCCTCCCAAGGCATGGGATTACAGGCTGAGCCACCAAACCCGGCTCTTTCTTCTAGTATTATGATAATTGTTCAGTGTCCACTTATGAGTGAGAACATGTTTATCAATTCTTTGTGTCTGTGATGGATCACTGAGTATTGTGGACTCTGAACCATTCAAGTTACTGAGAAGTTCATAATTTTTTCCTTCTTTATGGCTGTGCAATATTCCATTGTGTATATGTACCACATTTTTTTTATCCAGTCTACTTTTGATGGGCAGTGCGGCTCCATGTTTTTACCATTGTGAATAGTGCTGTAATAAACTGGTTGTGGTAATTTCTAATGGGAAAATTCTACCTATCCCATGTACTATATTTCAAGATTAAATTTTGGTCATTAGCATAAAAATATATATGTAAATGCCATAAAATGATTTTTTGTTATTTTCTTCCTGTGCTATTTAAACAAATATTGTTCTAATTAGATGCCTTCTGTTTGTCTGTCCTAGAAACCAGTCTACTAGTC
>NW_007054169.1:1728-8898 GCF_000164805.1 Carlito syrichta | reverse complement strand
TAGTTAGTCAGCTGACTGGCCAGCTGAAATAACTAGCTGTCTTAACCAGCTAGATAGCTGGCTAGCCAGGTGATTTAACTAGCTAGCTACCTAGCTAGCCAGATGGAAACAAAACTGAATTAACTAGCTGACTTAACTAGCTATACCGCTTGAAGTCAGCTGACTTAACTAGCTTGCTACCTAGGTAGCCAGCTGGCTAGTCAGCTGGCTTAACTACTTGACTTAACGAGTTAGCCAGCTTGCTAGTCAGCTGACTCAACTAGATGACTTAACTAGTGAGTCTGATGGCTAGCCAGCTGACATAACTAGCTCTCTACCTAGCTAGCTACCTGGCTAACCAGCTGAATTAACTATCTGACTAATTTAGCTAGTCAGCTGATTAGCCAACTGAGTTAACTATCTCACTAATTAGCTAGTCTGCTGTCAAGCCACCTGACATAACTAGCTGACTTACATAGTTGGCCTAATTGTTAGTCAGCTGTATTAACTAGCTTGCTATATAGCTAGCCAGCTGGCTAGCCAGCTGACTTAACTAGGTGACTTAACTGTCTAGCCAGTTAACTAGACAGCTGACTTGACTATCTAGCTACCTAGCTAGCCAGCTGTCAAACGAGCTGACTTATCTAGGTAACATAACTAGGTAGCCAGCTGGTTACCATGCTGATTTAATTGCCTAGCTGCCTAGCTAGCCAGCTGGATAGCCAGCTGACTTAACTAGCTAGCCAGCTGACTTAAGTAGCTAGCTACCTAGCTAGGCAGCTGGCTAGCCAGTTGACTTAAATCGCTTATTTAACAAGCTGGCATGCTAACTTATCTAGCTTAACTTATCTAACTTAACCAGCTACCGACTTGGCTAGCCAGCTGGCTTAACTAGCTGACTTAATTAGATAGCTATCTGACATGACTAGCTGACATATATCTAGTTTTCTATCTAGCCAGCTGTCTTTACTAGCTGAAATAGCTAGCTAGCCAGATGACTAGCCATCTGACTTAACTAACTTTTTAACTAGCTAACCAACTGGATAGTCAAAAGACTTAATGAGCTAACTTAATTAACTAGCCAGCTGGTTGCCAGGTGACTTAATTAGCTGACTTAACCAGCAAGTCAGCTGGCTAGACAGCTGCCTTAAATAGCATGCTACCTATCTAGCCACCTGGCCAGGACCTGACTTATCTAGATGAACTTAGCTAGCACCTGTCTAACAGCTCACTTAACTAGCTAGCTACCTACCTAGCCAGCAGGCAAGCTTACTAACTTAACTATCTGACTTGAACAGCTAGCCTGCTGACTTATCTAGCTAGCTACCTCCCTAGTCAGTTGACTAGACAACTGACTAAACTAGCTGACTTAAGTAGTTACCAAGTTGGCTACCCAGCTGATTTAACTCACAGACATCACTAGCTACCCAGGTAGCTATGTGGCTGACTTAACTAGCCAGCTACCTACATTGCTAGTTGGCTTTCCAGGTCTCTTAACTAGTTGAATTAACTAGCTAGCCAGCTGGCCGGCCAACTGGCTAGTCAACTGGCTAGCCAGCTGACTTAACTAGCTGACTTAACAAGCTAGCTACCTAGCTAGCCAGTTGACTTAAATAGTTAGCTAACTAGCAAGCTACCTATCTAGCCAGCTGACTTAAGAAATTAGCTAACTACCTATCAACCAGCTAACAAGCTGACTTAAATACTTAGCTGCCTAGCTAGCTAGCTGCCTTAACCAGATGGCTATGTAGTGAGATTACTCTTTAACATTCTAGCTAGCTGACTTAATCATCAGACTTAACTCGTTAGCTAATGAGCTAGCTAGCTGACTCAACCTGCTGACTTAACTTATTAGCTAACAAGATAGTTAACTGACTAATCCAGCTGACTTAACTGGTTAGCTAACTAGCTAGCTAGCCTACTCAAATAGCAGACTGAATCCGTTTGTTAACTAGTTAGCCTGCTGACTCAACCAGCTGACTTATCCCATTAGTTAACTAGCTAACTACTTGACTCAACCTGCTGACTTAACCCGATAGCTAACTACCCAGCAAGCTGTCTTAACCAGCTGACTAAATTAGGTAGCTGACTTAACTAGCTGACTTAACTAGCTGATTTAACTACTTAGCTAGCTTACTTAACTGGCTGACATAAGTAGTTAGCTAGCTGACTTAACTACCTGAATTAAATAGTTAGCTAACTATTTAGCTAGCTGAATAACCAGCTGTCTTAACTAGTTAGCAATCTATTTAGGTAGCAGGCTTAAGTAGCTGACTTAAATAGTTAGCTAACTAATGAGCTAGCTGACTTAGCTAGCTGACTTAACTAGTTGGCCACTGAGATAGCTAGCTGAATTATTGAGTTGGTTAATGAGTTAAGTAACTGTATTAACTATTTGGTAAACGAGTTAACTAGCTGTGTTAATTTGTTGGGTAACGAGTTAGCTAGGTGTCTTAGCTTGTTAGTGAATGACACGGAAGTCTACTTATCTGGTTTAACACATTGGCTGACTACTCATCTGACTTGTTAGCTGGCTTAACAAGTTGGCTGTCTAGTTGGCCTACTAGTTAGCTGGGATAATTTGTTCACTGACGAGTTGACCCACAAGTTAGCATGGTTAACTAGTTGGCTGGCTAGTATGCTCACCTAACTAGTCGGCTGGGTATTTGGCTGACTATTTAGCCTGATCCAACTAGTCAGCCCACAAGTTGGATGACCAAACTTGTCAACTGACCAGTTGGCCCACTAGATGGTCGATTGGTTAGCTGACTTAAGTAGTTGGCTAGCTAGTGGGCCGACCAGTTAGCTTACTTAACTTGTCAGCTGGTGAGTAAGCCCACAGGTGTGCTGACTTCACTAGTCAGCCAGCGAGTGAGCTGACTGGTTAGCTGACTTAACTAGTCAACCGATGAGTAAGCTGAATGGTCAGTTGACTTTAGTTGACAAGTGAATGAACCGAAAAGTCAGAAGAATTAACTAGTCAACCAGCGAATGAGCCGACCACTGAGCTGGCTTAACTAGTCAGCTGGTGCATGACCCGAATGTGAGCTGCCTTAACTAGCTGACTTAACTAGCTATCTACCTAGATAGCAAGCTGACTTAACTAGCTGAAATAACTAGCTAGTCAGTTTTCTAGTCATCTGATTTACTAGCTTTTCAGCTAGCTAGTGATCTGCCTAGCCAACTGACTTAACGAGGTGTCTTAAAGAGCTAGCCAGCTCGTTTGCCAGCTTACTTAACCAGTTGATTAATTAGCTAGGCAGCTGGCCAGCCAGGTGACTCTGCAGGGTGACCTAATTAGATATCCAGGCGACTAGCCAGCTGACTTAATTAGCTCTATACCTCTCTAGCCACATGGATATCCAACTGATTTAGCTAGCTGACATAACAAGCTAGCCAGTTGACTAGCCAAATAACTTAACTAGGTCACTACCTAGTCAGCCAGTTCGCTAGCCAGCTGACTTAACTGGCTGTCTTAGCTAGCTGGCCTGCTTTCTAGCCAGTTGAATTAACTAGTTTGCAACATAGCTAGTCACCTGGATATCCAGCTGAATTAGCTAGGTGAATTACTTGCTAGTCAGCGGTCTAGCCAGCTGACTTAACTAGTAAGCCACATAGCTAGGCAGCTGATTTCTCAGCTGACTTAACTAGGTGACTTAACTAGCTAGACAGCTGGCTAGACAGCTGACAAAACTAGCTAGCTACCTAGATTACAAGATGGCAAGTCAGCTGTCTTAACTACCTGACTTAACTAGGTTGCAAGTTGGCTAGCCATCTGACTTAATTGCCTAACTACTTAGCTAGAGAGCTGATGTAACTAGCTGAAATAACTAGTGAGCCAGCTGGCTACCCATCAGATGTAACCAGCTTTTTAACTAGCTAGTCAGCTGGCTAGACAACTGTCTTCACCAACTGACTATATAGCTAGACAGCTGGTTAGCCAGCTGATTATACTAGCTGACTTTACTAGCTTGCCAACTGACTAGTCAGCTGACTTAATTTCCTAGTTACCTAGCTAGCCAGCAGACCAGCCAGCTAACTCAACTAGCTGTCTAAACGAAGTAGCCAACAGGCTAGCAAGCAGACTTAACTAGCTACCTACCTAGCTAGAGAGAGTGGTAGTAAGGTGACTTAACTAGCTGACATAACTACATAGCCTGATGGCTAGCCAGCACACTTAACTAGCTACATACTTACATAGCCCTCTGGCTTACCAACCGATTTATCTACCTAACTACCTAGCTAATATGCTGGCCAGCGAGCTGACTTAACTATGTGATTTAACAAGCTAGCAAGCTGGCTAGACAGCTGATTTAATTAGCTAGGTACCCCTGCTAGGTACCTGACTAGGCAGCTGACTTAACTAACTGGCTTAACTAGCTAGATACCTGGATAACCAGCTGGCTTAACTAGCTGCTTAACTAACTAGCAACCATGTTAGCCAGCTGGCTGGTCAGCAAACTTAACTAGCTGACTTAATTAGCTAACCAGCTGTCTGACCCGCTGACTTAACTAGCTGACATAACTAGTAAGCCAGCTGGCTGGCAAGCTGAATTAACTAGCTGAATTAATGAGCTAGCAAGCTGGCTAGCCAGCTGACTTAATTAGTTAGCTACCCAGCTAGCCAGCTGTGAAGCCAGCTGAATTAACTAAATGACATAAATAGCTAGCCAGCTGGCTAGCCAGCTGACAACTAGCTCTTTACCTAGCTAGCTATCTGGCTAGCCAGCTGACTTACCTAGTTGTCTTAATTAGCTTTCCAGATGACTTGTCAAATGACTTAAGTAGATCGCTACCTAGTTAGACAGCTGACTAGCCAGCTGACTTAAATAGCTGACTTAAATAGTTGGCCTGCTTGCTAGTCAGCTGAATTAAGTAGCTTGCTATATAGCTAGCCAGCTGGCTAGCCAACTGACTAAACTAGGTGACTTCACTAACTAGCCTTCTGTCTAGCCAGTATACTAAATTTGCAAGATACCTACCTAGCCCGCTGGCTAGCCAGCAGACTTAACAAAGTGATTTAACTAGTTAGCCCGCTGGCTAGCCAGCAGACTTAACAAGGTGATTTAACTAGTTAGCCAGCTGGCTAGACAGCTGACTTAACTATCTAGCTACCTAGCTAACCAGTTGTTTAGTCAGCTGACTTAACTAGGATACATAACTAGCTAGCCTGCTGGCTAGCAGGCTGACTCAACTGCCTAGGTACCTAGCTAGCCAGCTGGATAGCCAGCTGACTTCACTAGCTAGCTAGCTATGTATCCTGCTGGCTTGCCAGCCGTCTCTTCCACCTAGTTACCTAGGTAACGAGCTGGCAAGTGAGCTGACTTATCCAGGTTACTTAACAAGCTATCCAAATAGCTAGACAGCTGACTCAACTAGGTAGAGACCTAGCTAGGCAGCTGGCTAGCCAGGTGACTTAACTCGCTGACTTAATTAGCTAGCAAGCCGAGTTAACTATCTGACTTAAGCAGCTAGCTGCCTACCTAGCCAGCTGGCTTATCTAACTGGCTTATCTAGCTAGCTATGTAGCTAGCTATCTGGCTAGCCAGCTGACTTAACTAGCTACCTACCTGCCATAATTAGCTGACAAATATAGCTAGCTTTCTAGCTAGCCAGCTGACTTAACTAGTTGAAATAACTATCCAGATGGAAAGTCATCTGACTTAACTAGCTTTTTAACTAGCTAACAATCTGGATAGCCAACTGTCTTAATGAGCTGAATTAACTAGCTAGACAGCTGGTTGCCAGCTGACTTAACAAACTGACTTAACTTGCTAGCCAGCTTATTGCCAGCTGACTTAACTAGGTGACTTAAACAGATAGTCAGCTGACAGTCAGCTGACTTACCTTGCTGGCTACATATCTAGCCAGATGGCTAGCCAGCTGACTTACCTAGCTGACAATCTAGGAAGCTTGCTAGCCACCTCTCTTAACTTGCTAGGTATCTACGTAGCCAGGAGGCTAGCCACATGATTTAACTAGCTGACTTGAACAACTATCCTGCTGGCTAACAAGCTGACTGTTCTAGCTAGCTACCAACCTAGCCAGATGGCTAGACAGCTGACTAAAACAGCTGACTAAACCAGCTAGCCAGTTGGCTAGCCAGCTGACTTAACTCACTGAAATCACTAGCTAACCAGGTAGCAATATAGCTGACTTAACTAGCTAGCTACCTACATAGCCAGTTGGTTAGCCAGCTGTCTTAACTAGCTGAATTAACCAGCTAGTCAGATGGCTACCCAACTGTCTTAACTAGATTGCTACCTAGCTTGCCAGCTGACTTAAGTAGCTGACTTAAATAGCAGCTACCTAGCTAGCCAGCTGACTTAAATAGTTAGCTAAGTAGCTACCTACCTAGTCAGCTGACTTAAATAGTTAGCTAACTAACTACCTACCTAGTCAGCTGACTTAAATAGTTAGCTAACTAGACAGCTACCTATCTAACAAGCAGACTTAAATAGTAAGCTGCCTTGCTAGCTAGCTTACTTAATCAGCTAGATAATTAGTTAGCTTAATCGTTACCTGACGTGTTAACTAGGTGACTTAATCATCTGACTTATCTCGAAAGCTAATTAGTTGGGTAGCTGACTCATCCAGTTGACTTAACTCGTTAGCTAACAAGCTAACTATCTAGCTAGCAAGCTGATTATTCAGCTGACTTAACTCGTTAGCTAGCTAGGTAGCTAGCCTACTCAACCAGCTGACTCAACCCGTTTGCTAACTAGCTAGCTAGCTGACTCAACCAGCTGACTTAACCGGTTAGTTAACTAGCTAAATAACTGATGCAAACTTCTGACTTAAACCTTTTAGCTAACTAGCGAGCTAGCTGTCTTAACCAGCTGACTAAATTAGAAGCTGACTTAATTAAATGACTCACCTAGCTGATTTAACTACTTAGCTAGCTGACTTAACTAGTTATCTAGCTGACTTAACTACATGAATTAAATAATTAGCTAGTTATTTAACTAGTCAAATAATGAGCTGACTTAAATTAGCCAACTATTTAGGTAGAAGGCTTAAGTAGCTGACTTAAATAAATAGATAACCAGTGAGATAGGTGACTTAGCTAGCTTACTTAGCTAGCTAGCTAGTTAGGTAGCTCACTTAGCTAGCTGACTTAACTAGCTAGCCAGTTGAATTAACTAGCTGACTTAACAAACTAGCTACCTAGTGAGCCTACTGAATTACTAG
>NW_007054169.1:0-1195 GCF_000164805.1 Carlito syrichta | reverse complement strand
CTAGAAAGCTGGATAGCTAGGTGACTTAACTAGATAACATAACTAGACTCCGGGTGGCTAACCAGCTGACTTAACTACCTACATACCTACATACCTTGCTTGCTTTCAAGCTGTCTTATCTATCTAACTACTTAGCTATTTTGCTGGCCAGCAAACTGTGTTAAGTATGTGACTTAACTAGCAAGTCAGCTGGCTAGCCAGCTGACTTAAAGATAGCTATCCTGCTTGGCAGCTGGCTCTCCAACTGACTTAACAAACAGACTTAACTAGCTACCCAGATGACTTAAATAACTGACTTAACTAGCTAACTACCTAGCAAGCCAACTGACTTAACTAGCTGATTCAACTTGCTAGCTACCTAGCTAGGTATCATATAGCTAGCTGACTTAACTAGCTGACTTTACTAGCTAGCTGACATATCAAGGTGACTTAACTAGCTAGCAACCTAGCTACCCAGCTGACTTAACTAGCTGAAATAACTAGCGAGCCAGATGGCTACATCCTTTGTAACAAGCTTTTTAACTATTTAAATCAGCTAGCTAGACAGCTAGATAGCTTGTTTGCTAGCCAGTTATGTCAGCTAGATAGCCAGCTAGATAGCCAGCTAGCTAGTCAGCTAGCTACTTAAGTCAGCTAGCAAATCATTTAGTTACTTAGCTAACTAGTCGGCTAGCAACTCAGCTAGATGCTCAGCTATCTAGTGGGCTCCCTTGCTTTCCATCAGGTTAGCTAACTAGTATGCTCACTCACATACAAACTGGTCAGGAAACTACTTGTCTCGCTCACCAGCCATCAGGTCAACTAACTTGTCTGCTCGCTCAAAGGCCAAAAGGTTAGGTAACTAGTCATTTGCTCACAGCCAACTAGTTAAGTCAGCTCACCAGTCCATTCACTTGCTGGCCGACTACTAATGGCAGAGCATGCATTGGCTCTTTAGCTTGCTGACTAGTTAATTCAGCTAACCAGTCAGCTCACTCGTCAGCCAACTAGTTACATCTGCTCACCTGTCAGCTCACTCTCCAGCCGACTAGTTAAGTCAGTTAAATGGTCGCCCTACTAGCCGGCCCACTAATTAAGTAAGCTAACCAATCGGCCGACAAGTGGGCCAACTTGTCAGCCGACAAGTTAGGTCAGCTAATTAGTTGGCAGACTAGTTAGATCAGCTAAGTAGTCGGCCAAATAGTCTGCCAACTAG
>NW_007054168.1:0-910 GCF_000164805.1 Carlito syrichta | reverse complement strand
CCATTCCATTCGGTTACCCTCCCATCCTTTCTTTTCTATTCCATTCCGTTACTCTCCATTCGATTCCATTACTTTCCATTCCTTTAATCTCCCACCCTTTCCGTTAAACTACATTCCCTTCCATTCCATTCCAATCCATTGAATTGCCTTCAATCCATTCCATTCCACTCAGTTACTCTCAATCCATTCCTTTTTCAATCCATTCCATTCCATTACTATACCTTCCATTCCATTCCATTCTTTTCCATTCCATTACTCTACAGTCCATTCCATTCCATTCTATTCCATTCCAATCCATTCCATTGCATCCCATTCCATTCCATTCCAATACTTTCCATTTCTTTCCTATCCATTACTCTCCATTCCCTTCTATTCCATTCCCTTTATTCCATTCAATACCTTTGCTCTCCATCGCTTCCCATTCCATTCTATTCTGTTACTCTACTTTCCATTCCATTCCATTCCATTACTCTCCATTCCTATTCATTCCATTTCGTTATTCTGCATTCCATTCCAATCCATTTTATTCCGTTATTTTCCATTCCATTCCTTTCCATTCCTTGATTCTCCATTCCATTCTAATCCTATCCATTCCATTCCGTTACTCTCTGTTCCATTCCATTCCATTCCATTCCGTTATTCTCCATTCCATTCCATTCTGTTACACTTCATTACATTCTGTTACTTTCCATTCCAATCAATTCCATTCCATTACTCTCCATTCCTTTCCATTCCATTCCATTTCGTTACTCTCCATTTCATTCCTTTCCATTCCATTCCATTCCGTTACTCTCCATTCCATTTCATTTCTTTCCATTACTCTCCATTCAATTCCATTACTCTCCATTCCGTTCGATTCCATTCCATTCCTTTCCATTCCATTCCATTCCATTACTCTTCATTCCATTCC
>NW_007054167.1:0-376 GCF_000164805.1 Carlito syrichta | reverse complement strand
CCATGAGTGTGCCACTGCACTCTAGCCTGGCAACAGAGAGAGACTTCAAGTAAAAAAAAAAATTATCTTAAAAAATCTAAACTCTTCCTCACTTGTTATATATGCTCAATGCATTGCAAATCCCAACAGTGGATTTTAGTAAACAAAAGCAAGTTGAATTTGTAAACCACATGGCAGATTAAAGGAGTATAAAAGAGTACATAGCTGAAGAAGAAATATGGGAAGGTAGATTTCCCTGTGTGAAATTTATTGTAATTAAAATTGTACATAGTAATTAAATAATTATAGCAATTAAAATAGTACAATATCTGTGCAAGAAATACATAACTTTTGTACAGATATAGAACTGAGAGACATAAAATAGACCCATAATTTT
>NW_007054166.1:0-398 GCF_000164805.1 Carlito syrichta | reverse complement strand
GTGGGCTCAGGCAATTCACTTACCTTGGCCTCCCAAAGCGTGGGATTACAGGCTGAGCCATTGAGCCCAGCTGTAAAATTTTTAAAGTCCGGAATGTTTTAACAAATGTTAATCTTCATTTGTGCAACTTAAAAAATGTAAGTAGATATGCAGACAATATAATTGAGTCTGCTGTCCTTGGGGAAGAATTTGAGGTGTCACACGCAGAGTGGACATTTGTTCATTGGGTAGGCTGTTCCTTTGCTTGGCTGCCTTTCTTCATCTGCTAAGCTCTAACACATTTTTAATCTTATACATTTTTTAAAAATGGGAAGTGTTAGCCGGGCTCGGTGGCTCAGCCTGTAATCCCGCGCCTTTGGGAGGCTGAGGTGAGTGAATTGCCTGAGCCCGCGGGTTCG
>NW_007054165.1:0-370 GCF_000164805.1 Carlito syrichta | reverse complement strand
CTGTCTTTCTTCACTTCTCATTTATATGTGATAGAATTTCCAGCTTCTTAAAACCTGAACCATTAGTTTTATTTGGACTACATAATCATTCTCATTTAAGCTTAAATTAATTTTACACATTAGCCATTCAATTTTTAATTGATGTCTTCAACTTTTTAACCTGCCAAATGACAATTTAAAATTAACTAATTACATGTCAAATCTGTCACCATTTTGAAATTTTTTTTACTAATTATGATTAGTGAATTATTTGTGGGATGTTGTGATTATTTCCTACTACAAACAAATAGTCTTATGGCACCTATTGCATATATATAAATACATACATATATATATATATATATATTTTTTTTTTTTTTTTGAGTTGGAG
>NW_007054164.1:0-371 GCF_000164805.1 Carlito syrichta | reverse complement strand
TGAATAGACCTTTTCCATGGTTACTGTCCGAGGGATCAGCCTCCTTTGTAGTGGGATCATAAGTGACTGTCCCTGCTCTTTGTTCAGTGACATATTGACTGATCCTTCTCTGTAATCAGGGCTCCTGTGACTGACTGTTCTCTGTGATCAGTGCTCCTGAGTTTGGAATGAATCTGTTATGGGTACACAAGTGATTGGTCTCCTCTGTGATGGCTGCAAAAGAGACCGGCCATCTATTTTAATAGGTGCTCTAGTGACTCGGCTTCATCTATGATCAGTACATCAGTGATTAGTCCTCATCGTGATGGGTGCCCCAGTGATTTTGCCTACTTTCTGATGGGTGGCCCAGTGACTGGTCCTCCTCTGATCAG
>NW_007054163.1:0-1222 GCF_000164805.1 Carlito syrichta | reverse complement strand
TATTCATCTCCATTGCATTCCATTCCAATCCACTCATTTCCATTCCATTCCATTCCATTGCATTCTTCTGCATTACATTCCATATCATTTCCTCTTCATCCGATTCCTCTCAATTCCATTCCTCTAAATTCCATTCAATCTCTTTCCATTCCTTTCCATTCCTTGCCTTTTGATTCCTCTACATTACCTTTTTTCCTCTCCATTGCATTCCAATCCATCCCACACCTCTCTATTCCATACCTCTTCATTCCATTCCTCTCCATTCCATTCCTTTTCATTTAATTAGTTTCCAATGCAATCCATTTCTCTTAATTCTATTCAATTCTATTCCATTCCATTTTACTGCATTTGATCCTTCTCCATTACAATCCTCTTCATTCCATTCCACTCCACTCCATTTCATTCCAATCCAATACAGCCCATTCCATTTCTCTCCATTCCATTTGTGTCCATTCCATTTCTATCTTCCAGTCCATTCCTTTAAATTACATTATTCTCAAATCCATTCCATTTCATTCCATTCCTCTCCATTCATCTAGATTCCATTCTGCTCCTTTCCATTCCTCTCCATTTCATTCCTGTCCATTCCATTCCACTCCATTCCATTCCATTCCTTTCATCACCACTCCATTCCATTCCATTCCATTGCTCTCCATTACATTCCATTCTATTCCTTTCCACTCCTTTCCTCTCCATTCAAATCCAGTCCAATTCATTCCTCTTCATTCCAATTCTCTTCATTCTATTCCTCTCTATTCCAATCATTCCATTCCATTTCTCTCCATTCCATTCGTCTCCATTCCATTCAATTTCATTTGTCTCTTTTCCATTAGATTAAATTCCTCTCCTCTCCACTCCATTCCATTACTCTCTTTTTCATTCCTCACAATTACATTCCTTTCCTGCATTGTCGGTGACCTGCACTGACCAGGGGGGGGTTAGGACCGCACCGGTGAATCAGAACGGAGAGAAGAAGCCACACGGAGGCAGCTCTTCTGGGAACAGTCTGGCCAAGACTGAAGCCAATTTTATTCAAACTTTTTCCAACTTATATACCATTTTCTATAATCTCCAGCAGTGTGACAATTACTTGCTGGGGGGCGTACAAGTTCATTGATGTGTAACACACTTTTACAAATCATGTACCATCACAAGACTTTCAGGTTCCCAGTGAACAATTACAATTCCATGATGTATGAATCAGAGGTGCACAATTTCAATA
>NW_007054162.1:0-467 GCF_000164805.1 Carlito syrichta | reverse complement strand
CATGGCAATGCACTCCAACAAGGGCAACAGAATGAGTCTGACTAAAAAAATAAAAAATAAGAAATAAAAAAAATAACACAAGAAAACATTATCCTGGTGTCTGTCTTGTCTTTTTTCTCTAAACACTATAGTAGCTGACTCCTTACTTCATGGTGACTTCTCATATCCTGGCGCCGCTTACCTTGATGTATACAGGCAATGCTATGAATTTCCTTCTTGACATTGCTTTCATGACATTCAAGAGATTTTGACGTGTCTTTGTTTCATGCGTTTTCTTTTTTTGTTTTTTTTGAATTGGAGTCTCACTCTGTCACCCATACTGGAGGGCACTGGCCACTCCCAGCCACCGCAGCCTCGACCCGCTGGGATCTGGTGATCCTTCCACCTCAGCCTTCCGAGTAGCCGGAATTACAGGCATGCACTACCATGCCCGGATGATTTTTTGATTTATTGTAGAGATGAGGTCT
>NW_007054161.1:0-471 GCF_000164805.1 Carlito syrichta | reverse complement strand
TGGCTAGCTAGTCAGCTAACTAGCCAACTTGGTAGTCAGCTAGCTCATTAAGTCAGCTGGATCGTCAGCTAGCTAATCAGCTCAATCAGCAAGTCACCTAGCCAGCTAAATAGCCAGCTGGCTAGCTAGTTAACTTAGTTAAGTCAGCTTGCTAGAGAGCTGGCTAGCTTGTTAGCTAGCTAGTTATGTCAGCTGTCCAGCAAGCTTGCTAACTATTTAAATCAGCTAGTTAAGTCTGCTGGCTTAGCTTGCTAACTATTTAAATCAGCTAGCTAAGTCCCCTGGCTTGCCTGCTGGCTAGCTAGGTAGCAAACTAGTTTTCAGTTGGCTAGCCAGATGGCTAACTATTTAAGTCAGCTAGTTAATTCAGAGGGATTTCCAGCTGGTTAGTTAGGTAACTAGCTAGTTAAGTCAGCTGGCTAGCCAGCTGGCTAGCTGGTTACATCAGCTAGTTTAATCAGCTGGCTAGCC
>NW_007054160.1:0-489 GCF_000164805.1 Carlito syrichta | reverse complement strand
TCAGCTAGCTAATGAGTTAAGTCAGCCATATAGTCAGCTACCTAAGTAGTTAACTCACCTAATAAGTCAACTAGTTAAGTCACCTTCCTAATTTAGTCAGCTGGTTAAGACAGCTAGCTAGCTAGGTAACTAATGTGTTAAGTCAGCAGGTTGAGTCAGGTAGTTAGCTAGCTAACTAACGAGTTAAGTCAGTTGATTCAGTAAGGTACCTAGCTAGTTAGCAAATGGGTTGAGTCAGTTGCTTGAGTAGGCTAGCTAGATAGTCAACTAACGATGGAATCAGCTGGTAAAGTCAGCTAGATAGCTAGTTAGCTAAAGAATTATGTCAGCTAGTTGAGTCAGCAAGCTAGCTCCTTAGCTAATGAGTTTAGTCAGCTGATCAAGGCAGCTGCCTAGCACATTAGATAACAAGTAAGCTAGCTAGTTAGTTAGCTGGTTAAGTCAGCTAGCTAGCTATGCAACTAACTATTTAAGTCAGCTTGTTAGATA
>NW_007054159.1:0-448 GCF_000164805.1 Carlito syrichta | reverse complement strand
GTTCCCCAGGGGCGAGTGTGTGGCACGGTGAGCCTGAGCCATCCATGTCCCCGTCCTCAGGAGTCACAGTGGGTAATGCAGGAGGACATGTGTAGATGTGCTCAGCATAGGAAGCTGGTATCGGGGAAGCTGGGATGAGGAAGAAACTAGTTGTGCAGTGACCAATGGTGCAGGTCAACGATTTTGCAGAATCAAAAACCAGGGAGGTGCCAGCCATGGACAGCAACAGAAAAAGCACCAGACAGGCTGTGTGCTGAAATCCCGGCACTCTGGAAGGACAAGGCGGGAGGATTGCTTGAGCCCAGGAGTTCGTACCAGCCTAGGCAACCTAGTGAGACTCCATCTTTATTTATTTCTTTCTTTATTTGGAGTTGGAGTCTCTCACTCTGCCTGCTGCCCAGGATGGAGGGCAGCGGTGTACTCATGGCCACGGCAGCCTCGACCTGCC
>NW_007054158.1:0-562 GCF_000164805.1 Carlito syrichta | reverse complement strand
GGGCTTTGTTGTGGAAGAAGAACTCGGAAAACCTTGCCCGAGCCCCATGTTAGTTTGGGTGCCTTCTTAGGCAGGAGCACCATTTTAGGTGGGGGCCATGCCTAGGCTTAGCCTTTGGACAGGGTGGGTTCCTCATCGTGGCTGGCTGGGGCCTTTCACATACTAGATGGAAATCCAAGTGTGAAGAATGTGACAAAGCATTTAATCGGCATGCAAGTTTTATTCAGCATCAGAGAGTCCACACTGGAAAGAAATCCTACAAATGTGAAGAATGTGGCAAAGCCTTTTGCAGTAAAAGAGGACTTATTGAACATATGTCAATCCATACTGGAGAGAAACCCTACAAATGTGAAGAATGCCACAAAGGCTTTAGTAGTTACTCAGGTTACCTTCAACATCAGAGAGTCCATACTGCAGAGAAACCCTACAAATATCAGGAATGTGACAAAGCCTTTAAGTGGTATTCAAATTTCTTTCAACATCAGAGTCCACACTGGAAAGTAACCCTACAAATGTGAGAAATGTGGCATTGCCTTTTTCACTAAAAGAAGCTGTACTGAAC
>NW_007054157.1:3073-5450 GCF_000164805.1 Carlito syrichta | reverse complement strand
TGAAGGGGAATGGAATGGAGAGGAATGGAATTGAATGGAATGGAGAGGAATGGAATAGAATAGAATGCAAAGGAATGGACTGGAATGGAATGCAGAGGAGTGGAATGGAATGGATTGGTATGGAATGGAATGAAATATGGAGAAATGGAATTGAATGGAATGGAGAGGAATGGAGAGGAATGGAAGGGAGAGTAATGGAGAGGCATGGAATGGAAAGAATGGAATGGAATGGAGAGGAAGGAATGGAGAGGATTGGAATGGAATGGAACAGAATGGGATACAGAGGAATGCAGAAGAATGGAATTTAGAAGAATGGAGAGGAATGGAATGGAATGGATGGAATGGAGAGGATTGGAATGGAATGGAATGGATTGGAATGGAATAGAATGGAATACAGAGGAACGCAGAAGAATGGAATGGAGAGGAATGGAGACGAATGGAATGGAAGGAATGGAGAGGAATGGAATGGAATAAAGAGGAAAGGAAAGTAATGGAATGGAGTGATATGAAATGGAATGGTGTGAAATGCAATGAAGTGGAGAGCAGACTGGAATGGAATGGAATGGAATGGAAAGGAATATAATGGAATGGAGTGGAGTGGAATGGAATGGAGAGGAATGGAATGGAATTAAGGGGAATGGAATGTAATGGAGTGTAACAGAATGGAATGGAATGGAGTAGACTGGAATGGAATGGAGAGGAATAAAGGGGAATGGAATGGAATGGAGTATAATGGCATGTGATGGAGTGTAATTGAGTGGAATGGATTAAGGTGGCATGGAGTGGAATGGAATGGGATGGAATAGAGAGGACTGGAATGGAATAGAGTGGAGTGGAATGGAATGGAGTGGAATATAATGGAATGGAATGGAGAGAAAGGGAATGGAATGGAATGGAGTGTAATGAAATGGAGTGGAGTGGATTGGAATAGAATGGAATGTATTGGAATGGAGTGGAGAGGAATGAAATGAAATGGAATTGAGAGGAATAGAATGAAGGGGAATGGAAGAGAGACATATGGAATGGAATGGAATAGAATGTAAAGGAGAGGAATGCAATGGAATGGTGTGGAATGAATTTGAATGAATTGGAATGACGAGGAATGGAATACAATTGACAGGAATGGAAGAAAATGAAGAGGAATATAATGGAATGGAAAGGAATGGAATGTAGAGAAAAGGAATGGAATGGAGGGAAATGGAATGGAGAGGAGTGGAATGGAATGGATTGGAATGGAATGGAGTGGATTGGAATGGAGTGGAATGGAATGAGGTGGAATGGAATGGAGTGGAATGGAATGCAGTGGAATGGAATGGAGTGGACTGGAATGCAGTGGAATGGAATGGAGTGTAATGGAAGGAATGGCATGGAATGAAATGGAATAGAATAGAGAGGAAAGGAATGCAGTGGAATGGAATGGAATGGCATGCAGAGGAATTGAATGGAATCAACGTAATGGAGAGGAATTGAATGGAATGGAGAGTAATTGAATGGTATGGAGAGGAATGTAATGGAATGGAGAGGAATACAATGGAATGGAATGCAGAGGAATGGAATGGAATGGAATGGAGATTAATGGTATAGAATTGAATGCAGAGGATGGAAAAGAAATGGAGAGCAATGGAATTGAATGGAGTGGAAAGGAATGGAAAGGAAAGGAAAAGAATAGAATAGAATAGAGAGGATATGAAGGGAATGGAAACGAATGAAATGGAGAGGACTGGAGTGGAATGGCATGGATTGGAATGGAGTGGAGAGCAAAAGAATGGATTGGAATGAAGAGGAATGGAATGGTGAGAAATGGATTAGAATGGAATGGAATATAATAGAATAGAATATGGAGGAATGGAGAGAAAAAGAATGGAGAGGGATGGAGAGGAATGCAATGTAGTGAAGTGGAATGGAATGGAGAGGAATGAAATAGAGAGCAATGGAATTTAATGGAAAGGAATGGAATGGAATTAAATGGAGAGGAATGGAATGGAATAAAATGGAATGGAATTGAGATTAGTAGAATAGAATGGAATGGAAAGGAATGGAATGGAATAGAGAAGAATGGTAAGGAGAGGAATGAAATGGAATGGAATGGAATTAAGTGGAGAGGGATGGAATGGAATGGATTGGAGAAGAATGTAATGCAATGGAGTGGAATGGAATAGTAGGGAGAGGAATGGAATGGAATGGAAAGGAATGGAGGGGAATTGGATGGACTGGAGTGGAATGGAATGGAGAGAAATGAAACTGAATGCAATGGAGTGTAATGGAATGGAGTGGATTGGAATGGAATGGAATGGAGTGGAGTGGAATAGAATGGAGAGGAATGGAATGAAATGGAATGGAAAGGAATACAATGGAGGGGAATGAAATGGAGTAGAGA
>NW_007054157.1:0-1896 GCF_000164805.1 Carlito syrichta | reverse complement strand
GGAATGGAATGGAGAGGAATGAAATGGTATGGAATTAAGCATAATGGAATGGAGAGGAATGGAATGGAATTGAATGGAGAGTACGGGAATGGAATGTAATAGAATGGAAGGGAAAGAAGAGGAATGGAATGGAAAGCAATAGAATGCAGAGGAATGGAATGCAAAGAAATGGAGAGGAATGGATTAGACTTGAAAGGAATGGAATGGAATGGAATGGAATGGATAGGAGTTGAATGGAATAAATTGGAATGGAATGGAATGGAATATAGAAGAATGGAGAGGAAAGGAGAGGAATGGAATGTAATTCAATGGAGAGGAATGGAATGGAATAAAGGAGAATGGATTGTAATGGAGAGAAATGGAGTGGAATGGAGTGGAACGGAATAAAATGGAGTGGAATGGAATGGAGTGGAGTGCAGTGGAATTGAGTGTAATGAAATGGAATGGAATGGAGTGGAGTGGAATGAAGTGGAGTGGAGTGGAAAGGAATAGAATGGAATGGAATGAGGAGGAATGGAATGGAATGGAGTGGATTGGAATAGAATGAAGTGGAATGGAATGGAATGGAATGGAGAGTAATGTAATGGAATGGAATAGAGTGGAGTGGAATGGAGTGGAATGGAGGGGAATGAAATGGAATGGAATTGAAATGAATGGAATTTAATGGAATTAAATGGAGTGGAGTGGAATGGAATGAAGTGGAGAGGTATGGAATGAAAAGGAATGGAATGGAGAGGACTGGAATGGAATGAAATAGAATGGAATGGAATGGAATAGATGGGAATGGAATAGAATAGAATATAGAGGAATGGAGAGGAATGGAATGGAATGGAATGCAGTGTAAAGGAAGGGAATGGAGAGGAATGGAATGAAAAATAATGGACGGGAATGGAAAGGAATTGAATACAGAGGATTAGAGAGGAATGGAATGAAGAAGAATGGAGAGGAATGGAAAGGAGAAGAACGGAGAATAATGGAAAGGAATGGAGAGGATTGCAATAGAATAAAGAGGAATGGATTTTAATGGAATGGAATGGAATGGAGTGGAGTGGAATGGAATAGAAAGTAATGAAGTGGAATGAATATAATGGAGTGGAATGCTATGGAATTGAGTGAAATGGAATGGAATGCAAAGGAATGGATGGAAAGGTGTGGAATGGAATTGAATGAAATGGAATGGTGAGGAATGCAATGGAAAGGAGAGGAAAGGAGTGGAATGGGGAGCTATGTAATGGAATGCAAAGGATTGGTATAGAGAAATGGAATGCAATGAAGAAAAATGGAATGGAGATTAATGGAGTGGAATGCAATGGAGTGGAATGGAAAGCAGTGGACTGGAATGGACTGGAATGGAATGGAATTGAAAGGAATGAAATGGGATAAAATAGAGAGGAATGGAATGCAGTGGAATGGAATGGAATGGAATGGAGAGGAATGGAATGGAACGGAATGGAGATGAATGGAATGGAATGGAAGGGAATGCAGTATAAAGGAATGGAAGGGAGAAGAATGGAATGGAATGGACGGGAATGGAATGGAATAGAATATAGAGGAATGAGATCTACAGAATGGAGACGAATGGAGAAGAATGGAATGGAAATGAAAAAAGAGGAATGCAATAAATAAAGAAGAATGGATTGTAAAGGAGTGGAATGGAATGTAATGGAGTGGAATGGAATGGAAAGGAGAGGAATGGAATGGAATGGAAAGGAATGGAAAGTAGAGAAGTGGAATGGAATGGGAAGAAATGGAATGGAGAGGAATGGAGTGGAATGGAATGGAGTGGAATGGAATGGAGTAGAATGGAGTGGAGTGGAATAGAATGGAATGGTGTGAAATGGAATGGAATAGAATATAGAGGAAGGTAATGCAGTGGACCGAATGGAGAGGAATGGA
>NW_007054156.1:0-373 GCF_000164805.1 Carlito syrichta | reverse complement strand
TAAGACAGCTGGCAAGCCAGCGGGCTTTGTAGGTTGTTAGCTAGTTAATTCTGCTGGCTAACCTGTTGGCAGATGCATTAAGTCAGCTAGTTAATTCAGCGGGCTAGTCTGTTGGTTAGCAACGTAACTAGATAATTAAGTCATCTGGCTATCTAGCTGGATAGCAAGATAGCTAGCTAGTTATGTCAGCTCTCCTGCCAGCTGGATAGATAGTTGTCACTTAGTTAAGTCAACTGGCTAGTCAACTGGCTAGCTAGTTACCATGCTGGTTAAGTCAGCTGGCTAGACACCTGGCTAGCTAGATAAGTCAACTAGTTAAAACAACTGGATAGCCAGCAGGCTAGATATGTAACAAGCTAGTTAATTCAAGTGG
>NW_007054155.1:0-373 GCF_000164805.1 Carlito syrichta | reverse complement strand
TCACATTCATTCATAAATTCTAGGCTCACAAGAGTTTTCTCTTTGTCCTTTAAAGACATTAATTTGTGCCAAGATTCTGTAGGGCATTAGAAATCCTAAACCATGCAAAACCTCTGACCCACTTCTAGGGGTATATAGTAAGGAATGCATCATGTCTGTGCCACAGCATTTATCCACAATGACATCTGTCACTGCATCATTTACAAAAACAACAAAAAGTAAACCAAACAAACAGTCAAAAACATAGCCCTTCCCACCAACAAATGACAATTAATGAAATCAACCAAAGGCATTGGGAATACATGATGCAACTTTCATACAAGAGATACTAGGTAGCTTTGGATATAGAAAAATATTCCATATTTTATATCAT
>NW_007054154.1:0-374 GCF_000164805.1 Carlito syrichta | reverse complement strand
CCAACACACTTAACTAGCTCTTTACATACCTAGACAGCTGAATAGCCTGCTGACTTAACTAGCTGTGATAACGAGATAGCCTGATGGCTAGCCAGCTAACTTAACTAGCTACCTACCTACATAGCCCACTGTATTGCCAGCTGACTTAGCCTAACTACCTAGCTAATCTGCTGGCCAGCGTGTTCACTTAGCTAGGTGACAAAAACTAGCCATCTGTCTGGCCAGCTGACTTAAATAAATAGATACCATGACAGGCATCTGGCTAGCCAGTTGACTTAACTAACTGACTTAACTACCTAGCGAGTTAACTTAACTAGCTGACTTAACTAGCTAGCTAGCATGCTGATTTAAATATCTGACTTAATTAGCTAGCT
>NW_007054153.1:0-386 GCF_000164805.1 Carlito syrichta | reverse complement strand
ATAGCACAGATCGTTTCTTTGAGTGAACTAGTGTGACACAGTTGATGAACATGACAGGAGTCAGAGAAGCAGTGACTGATTTCAATAAAAATGGCAAAATTTGTACATTCACATGATTTTGTTTCTTTCAAAATAATCATCTGGAGAAATAACATATTGTTCTAAAAATGTTGCTATTGTTCACAACAACTTTGGAGCTTGTTTTCCTCAGAATTTATGAAACCTTCTTTGGCTACATACTCTATGGTAATGAAACAGTCAAGAGTTTGTTTCAAAATATCTCAGTATAATCTTTCAAGTTGAGAATATTGTTGTGTGAGCTGTGGCTATTTAAAAAAGTTATTCGTAGTCACATCTTTTTTTTTTTTTTTTTTTTTTGGTTGGGG
>NW_007054152.1:0-374 GCF_000164805.1 Carlito syrichta | reverse complement strand
AGCTACTTGGAAGGCTGAGGCGGAAGGATCGCTGGAACCCAGCAGGTTGAGGCTGTGGTGACTAGGAGCGTGCCACTACACTCCAGTCTGGACGACGGAGTGAGGCTCCAACTCAAAAACAAACAAACAAACAAACATAAAGCCAGAATTAATGCCGAACACTGTTGCAATCAAATGCTAGGTAATAGTCACCATGAATATGTCAATTCATAGTGGGGAGGGTTAGCACAGTCCTGTTGATCTCACTAAGAGATGCATTTTCTTTTTCTTTGTTTTGTTTTTGAGTTGGAGTTTCCCTCCATCGCCCAGGCTGGAGTGCAGTGGCATGCTCACGGCCACCCCAGGTCGGCCTGCTGGGCTCTGGCAACCCTTCT
>NW_007054151.1:0-476 GCF_000164805.1 Carlito syrichta | reverse complement strand
AGGAAGCTACCTATATAAGTCAGCTAGTTATGTCAACTAGATAGCAAGTTAAGTCAGCTATTTAAGTCAGCTGGCTACCTAGATAGCTAGCTAGATAGCAAGCTAGTTAAGCCAGCTAGTTAAACCAGCAGGCTGGCTAGTTAGCTAGCTGGTTAAGTCAGCGAATTAAGTCAGCTGAGTAGCCAGCTGCCTAGCTGGATAGCTAGCTAGTTAAGTCAGCTTTCTTGCTAGTTAGTTAGCTAGTTTGCTAACCTTGTTAAGTCAGCTCAATAGCCAGCTGGTTAGCTAGGTAACTAGGTCGTTAAGTCAGATGGCAAACAAGTGGGCTGCGTAGATAGCTATCTAGTTAAGTCATCAGGCTAGCCAGCTTGCTAGTTAGGTAGCTAGGCAGTTAGGTTAGCCTGCTAGCCCTCTGACTAGCTACCTAAGTCACCTAGTTAAGTCAGATGGCTAGACTTCTGGCTAGCCAGGTAGCT
>NW_007054150.1:0-375 GCF_000164805.1 Carlito syrichta | reverse complement strand
TTCACCACTGGCCCTGAAAATGTTCCTGTTGACTTCCCTGACCCTTCATCCTCCTGAGTCTGGTTCAGAATCCCGGGTAATCTTCAACATCCCCTTTCTTCCTCTCCCTCATTTTCTACAACAAGCAACATCCTTTCCTCCCCATCCGCCTCCAAACACACCTACCAGCCCACACTTTCTGCCTCCCTGGAGCTCTGACGATCCAGGCAAACCCATCATGTATATTTCAAGTCTGCACAAACCAAAAACAATCACCCTTTCTAGGAAGAGTATCCCCCTAGTCCGGGGGCGTTAATCCTGGACTCAAAACACAGGAAGAGCTGGGCTCGGTGGCTCAGCCTGTAATCCTGTGCCTTTGGGAGGCTGAGGTGAGTG
>NW_007054149.1:0-393 GCF_000164805.1 Carlito syrichta | reverse complement strand
CTGCCTCTCCCCTTGGCCTCCCAAAGTGCTAGGATGACAAGTGTGAGCCACCATGCCTGGTTCCCCAAGGCACAATTTAAAAAGAAAGACAAAAGCCACAAGTGGAAGACACAATCCATATGAAGAACAAATAAGTCAGAAACAAATATATAAAAACTCCTACAAAAGAATGAGAAAAAGACAACTGAATAGAAAACGAGCAAAAGACCCAGCTGGGTACTTCACCAAGGAGAAAACACAAGATTCTCCAAGTCATTAGTAACCAGGAAAGCAAACTGAAATCACAACGAGATGCCACTGCACATCCACAAGACTGAGCACAACAGAAAATAACGAAACAGCGAGTGCTGGGGAAGACTGAGCAGCAGGAACTCTCATCGACTACTCTTCACG
>NW_007054148.1:0-916 GCF_000164805.1 Carlito syrichta | reverse complement strand
TATTACCATACACTAAAACCAACTCTAAATGGATCAAACCAAAATGTAAAACTTCAAACTATAAGAATCCTAAAAGAAAATGAAGGAAACACCCTTATGGAAATTGGAATAGGCAACCAATTCCTGATCAACTCTCCAAAACTGAATGCCATAAAATATAAGATAGACAAGTGAGATCTTATCACACTGGAAAGCATCTGCAAAGCAAAACAAAACAAAACAGACAAACAAAAAACTACCAAGAAGCCAGGCTCAGTGGCTCAGCCTGAAATCCCACACCTTGGGAGGTTGAGGTGAGTGGATTGTCTGAGTCCGCGGGTTTGAGACCTGCCTGGGCAAATTGGTGTAACCTCATCTCTATAATAAATCAAAAAATTAGCCAGACGTGGTAGCGCGCGCCAGTAGTTCCAGCTACTTGGAAGGCTGGGGTGGAAGGATCACCGAAGCCCCAGCAGGTCGAGGCTGCAGTGGCCGGGAGCGGCCACTGCACTCCAGTCTGGGTGACAGAGTGAGACGCCAACTCAAAAAAAACAACAACAAAAAAAGACTACCAAGAGAGTGGGGAGACAGCCCATGGAATGGGAATAAATATTTGCCCACTGTAAATCTGACAGAAGCCTAACATCTAGGATCTACAAGGAAATTAAACATGCTGAAAGGAAAAAAATAAACAACTCTACTAAAAATGAACAAAAGCTATGAAAAGATACTGCTCAGAAGAAGTTATACGAGCAGTCAATAGATATCCAAATCATCTTATGAAGCTAAGATCACACTGATACCCAAACCAGGTAAAGATCCGACAAAGAAAGAGAACTACAAGCCTATATCTCTGATGAATACAGACGCAAAAATTCTCAACAAGATTCCAGCAAATCAGAGCCAATAAACATATCTCAAAAATCATCCACCATGA
>NW_007054147.1:0-578 GCF_000164805.1 Carlito syrichta | reverse complement strand
GGCTTTTGTCCCTGAGGTGTGGCTGGAAGGTCTGATTTCAAGAGCCAGCATATTCTGAACCTCTGTCATCTCCTCTGGGCATAAACCACCTTTCTCCTGGGAGTGCACACTGCCTGCCCACATGGAACCTGTGGGAGGGCCTGGTCACTCCATCTTGCTTCCTCTTACAGGGAGATTTGCCATTTCCATGGGCAAGGGGCTCTGAGTGGTACAAGGGACAGTCATGGCCTCTGTCTTCTTCAACTTTTAATTACGAGGGGAGAAGTTGTTCTGTCATTTTTTAAAAATAGGTTTGGTTTTTGTCCTTGGTTCCTGATAACTTCTAAATCCTTGGAATTTTCTGAGGATAGAGGTCTTTGTTATTCATGGTGGGCTGAGTTTATGCTACCGAGGTGACTCAGAATGGGGACTGGAAAGACCAACCATGTGTTTAGAGGATTGGCGTTTTGAGCCAGGTGAGATCAGCCTGACCTCTGGGGAAGGAAAGGGGCTGGAAATTGAGTTTAATAACATGGTCAAGAAATCAACCAATCATGTCGATGTTAGGAAACCCCAGAAAACCCTCTGGACAAAAAACT
>NW_007054146.1:0-376 GCF_000164805.1 Carlito syrichta | reverse complement strand
CTTCACAGAGAAACCTGTTCATCTCTGACTGTGTCCTGCAGAAATGTTAGCACTGCCCTGAGGCCTAGGACAGGTGGGTTCTGGGTGTTGGATTTTCTGGTCCCCACCTGTCAGTTTGGATGACGGCCACATATTTCTTTCCCTGTCATGGTGACCACTGGTTGGTGACATGAGGTTGGGATCTCCCTGCCCATGTCCACAGGTGGGTTGCCACTAGCCAGGTGTCAGCAGCCTCCAGAGCACTGCAACCATTGGTGATGTTTTCCAGAGCCTCTGTACCTCTGTATGTGGAGATTTTCAGGTTCCTAGCCTCAATCCTAACACAATCCAGCCCATTGGGAAACTTGAAAGTGTCAAAGCTCTGCCTTGAGTAGAG
>NW_007054145.1:0-1125 GCF_000164805.1 Carlito syrichta | reverse complement strand
TGCCTTAGTATAGAAAACAAATCGATATTTACAAGGCTCTGCTTTAGATCACCATAAATACAATGCCCAGTGCTATTATGCAGAATCTCCTCTTAACTGTGACTTAGTCCGGGTCCCAACTCTTGCTTCTAGGCCAAGGCAGGTGGGATGGTGTGGAATGCAGGCAGGATGGTGTGGAATGTTGGACCGAACCTCTGTGGGTCCAGGAGTGATCTTTCTTGACTATGGCCCTGCTGTCAGACTTCCTTTTTTATTTTTTTCCATGAGTCTTATTCACAGATAAGAAGCTAATAGTGGAGGAGAGGATGAGACCCAGCACAGCATGCACGTCATAGGAGGAGTGACAAGGCTGTCTTCCTAAAAAGCCAATCTATGAAAGCCTAAAGTTGCTCATTTTGAACGGTTTTCTCCTCTCAACGTGATCTCCAAGGTGACTATGGATGATTTTAGGCAAATTTGCTGGGTTTAAAGCATTATTAGTCACTTTTTACTGCTGAATCACTGGCCCAAGACATCACTTTAACTTCCTTGTTATTTTTATTTCTGTTTCACTTGAACTGTTTGTGGATAGAATGTGAAGATGATTACACTCACATTAAAATTGTCTCCACCCATGTAATTCACCCATCTAACCACCACCTTTCTGCCCATTGACCCATCCACTCATCTAGTCACCCACCCATCTAGTCGCCCACCCACCCATCTAGTCGCCCATCCATTCATTAATCCATCCATCTACACATTCCCCTATCCATCTACTCATGACCCACTCCTCACACATCCATTCATCCATCCATCCATCTACCTATCAAATCACTCATGCAGGCCAGGTTTGGTGGCTCAGCCTATAATACCAGCACTTTGGGAGGAGGAGACAAGTGGATTACCTGAGCCCGTGGATTCCAGACCAGCCTGGGCAACTTGGAAAGACTTTGTCTCTACAACTAAAAAAAAAAAAAATAGCCAGTCATGGGAATGCACACCCGTAGTTCTGGTTACTTGGAAGGCTGAGGCAGAAGGATTGCTGGAGCCCAGAAGGTCAATGCTGGGGTGGCCATGAGCATGCCACTGCACTACAGCCTGGGCAACAAAGTGAGACTCCAACTAAAAAAAAATCCAGTTTAC
>NW_007054144.1:0-442 GCF_000164805.1 Carlito syrichta | reverse complement strand
GCAGATGTGTTAAATGGAACTCTCTGTCTCTCTGGGAAAGAATTAAACGTAGTAGCCCACTATGGTGTTTAATTCCAAAAGCACAGAAAATAAAAATTTGCTACAAAGTAAACCAATGGTATAAGAAAATTAAATGTAGCTATTATATAATAGAAGATTGTGAGAATAGATATAATTAGCTAAGCTTGATATAATTAGTAATAATGACTTTTTGCTATTTTTCAATTATAAAAATAAGATGAAGTAAGTTTTATGTGAATCCACATATTACTGCTTTAATAGCTCATTGTCCTTTTTTACTTTTTATTTTCCTTATAGAAATTATATATTTTCATGAAATAGGATGTTAAGTTTATAAGGTTAATAGTCTAGCAGGTGGTGGCAGTGATAACCACAAAAACCGGTTTGGGGTTTATGGGCAAGTTGTATTAATCATTAACTT
>NW_007054143.1:0-377 GCF_000164805.1 Carlito syrichta | reverse complement strand
TTCTAAGTTTTGGTTCAATTCTTATTGTGTCTTTTCTCTGAGAACATATCTGATATTTTTTTTTCTTCCACTATGTTAAAGTTCTAATGTAATTTGTTACACTATTTGTAAACAATGCATATATATTTTAAAAATATATATGCTACTGTTATCCATTGAATTGTTTTTCTCATAAAATATATGTTCAAGTCCTAAATCCCCTTTCCTTCAGAATGTGACCTTATTTTGGATAGAGCTATGCATATATAATTAGATTGTTATCTAAGATAGGGTCATACAGAGGTAAGATGGGTTTTTAAGTACAATATGACTGATATCTTTATAAGAAAAGAATAGACACAAAGGAAGCCAATCACATGACAATGAAGACAAAGATT
>NW_007054142.1:0-524 GCF_000164805.1 Carlito syrichta | reverse complement strand
GGCTAGCCAGCTGGCTAGCTAGTTAAGTCAGTGTGTTAAGTGACCAGGCTAACCTGTTGGCTAGCTAGGTGGCTAGCTAGTTAAGCCAGTTGGCTAGCCTTATGGCTATCTACTTCTGTCAGCTATTTAAGCTAGCTGGTTAGCTGGCTGGTCAGGTAGGTGGCCAACTATTTAATCCGGTTGGCTAGCCAGTTGACCAGCAGGGTGGCTGCCTAGTTAAGCTGACTGACTATCCGACTGACTGGCCAGTCACCTGGCTATTTAAGGCAGCTGGTGGGCCAGCTGTCTAGCCAGCTAGCCAGCCAAGTAGCTAGCTAGGTAAGTCTGTTGTCTAACCGTCTAGCCAACCAAGTAGATAGCTAGTTATGTCAACTGGCTTGCCAGCTAGCCAGCCAACTAGCTAGTCAGCTAGTTAAGGCAGCTAGCTAGCCAGTTAGCTAGTTACATCAGTTAGCAAGTCAGCAAACTATTCAGCTAGCTAGTTAAGTCAGCTAGCTAGTCAGGTTGCTAGTCCTCTAGCTAGT
>NW_007054141.1:0-379 GCF_000164805.1 Carlito syrichta | reverse complement strand
TAGTCAGCTGACAAAGCTCGCAGTATTAACTAGATAGCAAGCTGACTTACTAGGTGAATTAACAAGCTAGCTGGTTAGCTAGCTTAACTAGCTTAACTAGCTGGCTTAACTAGCTAGCTAACTAGGTAGCTATCTAGCAAGCCAGCTGACTTAACTAGCTAGCTAGCTGACATAACTAGCTGACTTTTATAGCTAACTTCCTAGATTGCCAGCTGACAACTAGCTGAAATAACTAGCTAGACTGATGGATAACCATCTGCCTTAACTAGCTTTTTAACTATCCAGCTTGATAGCCAACTGATTTAATGAGCTGAATTAACTAGCTAGTCAGCTGGTTTCCAGCTGACTTAACTAGCTGAATTAACCAGATAGTCAGCTG
>NW_007054140.1:0-378 GCF_000164805.1 Carlito syrichta | reverse complement strand
ACCTAGCAGACTGGCCCTGGGGAGGGGATATTGTGGCTGACGAGGGTGGGTGGACGGGTTTTTTAACTGGATGTGGACAGGCGGGCATTGGGCTAATGAAGGGGTGTGTATGTCCCAAATCAGTGGGTTGACTGTCGAGGCGAGTGGGGGAGGGAGTGAGGCGGGTTGTGGGGAGGGGGTTGAGGGGGTAGAGGCTAAAAGGAGGAGTAAGGAAGTTGTTGGGGATGGGTTAGTGAGGGCAGCACTGGGGTTAAAAGTAATGGATGCCTGAAATTTAGCCAAGATGTCCCTTCCCATAAGGGGTACGGGGCATTGAGGCATGACCAAGAAGGAGTGGGTAAATGGGATATTAGCAAATATGCATGTTAGCATAGTGGT
>NW_007054139.1:0-380 GCF_000164805.1 Carlito syrichta | reverse complement strand
TCCAACTACAGAGTCAACAAAACACAGATTATACTCAGAAATCTGATCAGAAAGTGGCAAACACACATTCTAGCCATCACGTGGTTGCCTTTCCAGTTGGGTGACATACATTTAGTGGGGCAGTGTGGGTTTCAGAGCTGGGTCACCCACCACCCCAGGCTGCCTGGGGTGCAATCCCTGCTCCTCTACCTCCCTGGCTGTGTGGCCTAAGCCAAGAGGCTTCACCCCTCTGAGCTTTGGGCCCCTGATCTGGGCAAGGGGCCTAAGAACTCACAGTGGCTGTCTCCTAGGAGATCTGTGAGTTAAGGAGGTACGCAAGGGGACCAGAACCACTGCCGCAGCAGCTGACATCTTTATTGCCACCCCTGGATGGCTCTGTC
>NW_007054138.1:0-747 GCF_000164805.1 Carlito syrichta | reverse complement strand
TACTAAAATTAGAAATTTTGTGAAGCCACCCCAATCCAGAAATGTCTGTTATTATAATAAAATGGTACGTGAAATTATTTTATCTTGCCCTTGAAAGATGCTATTTGCATATACTTTGCTTTATGAAAAACCATCATTTAAATAAGGACTTTTTCTTAAAAGCATTAAAGCAGGATTAGAAAGCTGTGTCTTCTTTCCTGAGAGGGCAGCTAACTCAGAATACAAGTGCAGTTACTGCAACATAGTTACTGATACACAAAATGCCACATTGACCAAACAGAAAGTGATGTGGTAAATTTTAGGAAACTGCACACTTTTTCTATTTTTCTAAACTTTCACATGTTCAATCATAAATGTCTCAGTACAAGCTATAGGCTTTTTCTCCCATGAGATTTAAATGTAGGCTACTTTGTCCTATGATGAAATGAGTTAACTCTTTTTTGTGCATTTGAAAATTCTAATGAAAACATTATAATTTTTAAAAAGGTTTTCCATCGACAAAACCTTTGCAAGCATAATGAGGCAATCCCTTGAGATAAATATGTCAACTAATAAATTTCCACGATTGCAGCCAGTAGCATCACTGGCCAAGTACAAACCATCTGGGGAGACTGGGGGCTTGGAGTTCCTTTGGTCACAGGTTAACCAGAGCACGTATTTCATTCAGCAGTTTATTTCTTAAACAGTTCTTCTCCATGAAAAAAAAGTCATTCCATTGAACACATTTTTTTTTTTTTTTTTTTTTTT
>NW_007054137.1:0-381 GCF_000164805.1 Carlito syrichta | reverse complement strand
CCCCTTGGGTAAAATGAGGATAATGTGCCCACCACAGAACATTGTGAAGCTGAGAATGAGCTGCTTAGGGCCTGGCTCAGATAAAGGGGTTCTGTAAACATCTGGAACCAGTTTTCTCAGGTCTGTGAGGAGAGACAGGAAATGCAGACACAGAAAAAGCAGGGCTGCCTGACTATCTCTGGGAAAGGCAGAAGAGATTTTGTTAGCATTAGGGAAGAAACAGAAAAGAAGGGAAGTCTTCACTTGCCCTTGCCTCAAGAAGGTGGACGCCACCTCCTCTGGTGGGATCATGCCTTTCTGATTCCATGGTCCACTCAGAAAGGAAATGCTTCCTCATCCTGGAGGCGATGGGCAGAGCCCCCTAGGAAATGAGCCCTGTGG
>NW_007054136.1:0-381 GCF_000164805.1 Carlito syrichta | reverse complement strand
TGTTAGATGGGGGTGTTTGGAGGACTGGCAGACCTTTGGGAGGTGGTGGAACCAGGAGCAGAAAAGGGGAGGATCTCTAGGCTCTTAGAAGCTGGAGGGCAGAATCTGGGGCTGGAGATTCCTTTCTGGCTCTCATATGCAACTCTCCTCTTTTTCTTCCCCCACCCCTTCCCAGGGTCCTCACCCTCGGGCCTCTTGGGGGCTACTGATGAGCCTCCTCCTTCAGGCCCCTCAACGACCCAAGGGGCTAAGGCCCCTCTCCTGCAGCAGCGCCCACAGGAGCTGGGAGAGTTGAGGGTGCTGGGCAGAGACGAGACAGGGCATCTCCGCGTGGCCTGGACTGCCCAGCCCGACACCTTTGCCCACTTCCAGCTGCACCTG
>NW_007054135.1:0-405 GCF_000164805.1 Carlito syrichta | reverse complement strand
AGCCAAACCCAAGCTGTGAGTAAACATAGCTGCCTGCAATGAAAAACAGAGGGGAGAGGCCGGAGATCAGAGCTGAAGTGATTGTAGTCTGATTTTCTATTGTTACTTATGATTTTATCATTTTGACTGTTTATGTTGATCACATTCGTTGTTTGCATACTGACTTACACTGTTTCATGATTATATTGGTCTGTCTCTGTGTAGCTATCAGTATTATTTAGGGAATCTTTCTTACATGTCTTTTTTCACTTCTTTCTGGCCTTGTGTATTTTTCTCACCTGATAGTTGGTATGTATGTCTGTTTTCCCTCTCACTCTTCTCTCTCTATAGCTTCCTATTGACCCACCTTCCTCTATTATGTTCCTCTTTTATACCCCCATTTTAATCTAGGAACCAAGACTACAT
>NW_007054134.1:0-382 GCF_000164805.1 Carlito syrichta | reverse complement strand
TCACCTTGCTCGCCAATCGACTAGTTAAGTCAGCTCACCAGTGGGCTCACACGCCGACAGTATAGTTAAGGCAGCACACCCGTCGGCTCTATCGCTGGCCAATTAGTTAAGTCGGCTTACTGGTCAGCTCACTCTCTGGCCGACTTGTAAATTCTTCTGACCATTCAGTTCACTCACCAGTCGACTAAATTCGGCTGACCAGTTATCTCACTCACCGGTGACTAGATAAGTCAGCTGACCAGTTGGCTCACTCGCAGGCCAACTGAATAAATCAACTCACCTGTAGGCTCACTCGCTGACTGACAAGTTAAGTCAGCTAACTGGTCTGCCGACTAGCTGGCAAACTAGATAAGTCAGCTAACCAATTGGCCGACTAGTCGAC
>NW_007054133.1:0-418 GCF_000164805.1 Carlito syrichta | reverse complement strand
TGTGTGTGTGTGTGTGTGTGTGTGTATACACACACATTTGTTACATTCTTAGTGAAGTCAGATGCAATACCCTAACTGTTATGCAACAATTTTATTATATAAGTATGTATTAATACAGTAATATAAAATATAAGTGCTGTCTATTGAACACCTAGTATCTGATAGCACTGAGCTTGGTAGTTTTTAAAAGGTCCCCAAGTAAAGTCAGTGTTCAGCCTGTGTTGGAATCAGTTTACTTTAGGTTCTGGAGCATTTCAGGGGCACAATAGATGTAATATTTTTCCAAGACAAACTGCATGAGTGAGAGAGAGAGAACAAGTGTTTGTGTGTGTGTGTGTATGCAGACATCCATACTGGTCCCCAAGTGTGTGTGTGTGTGTGTGTGTGTGTGTGTGTGTGTGTGTGTGTGTGTGTGTGT
>NW_007054132.1:0-14454 GCF_000164805.1 Carlito syrichta | reverse complement strand
TTTTGAGTTGGAGTCTCACTGTCACCCAGACTTGAGTGCAGTGGCATGCTCCCAGTCACTGCAGCCTTGCCTACTGGGTTCCTGGTAATCCTTCCTCCTCAGCCTTCCAAGGAGCTGGAACTACAGGCGTGCGTTACCATGCCTGGCTAATTTTTGATTTATTGTAGAGACGAGGCTTTGCCAAGTTGCCTGGGTGGGTCTCGAACCTGCGGGTTCAGGCAATCCACTTGCCTGGGCCTCCCAAAGTGTTGGGATTACAGACTGAGCCACCAAGAATATTTTGCTTTTAAGTTGTGCTATGCTGATATATAGACCTAGTTCTTTAGCTGCTGTGTAGTAGTCCCATCATATGACTCTATCATACTTTACCCATTTCTCAAAGACATTTAGTAAATTTCAGTCTTTACAAAGATAAAGAATACCTTTGTACATATGGATTAAAAACAGTGAGTTTTTCACTATTACTAAATATTTCCAGATTCTTTTCTAAGAAGTCATATCAACTTATACTCCTACTAGCAGAATGAGATTCTCTATCATCTTACTGCTGTCAATACATGATATGTAAAAAATCTGATGGGTATGAAATGGTATCACTGGTTATTACAAGATTGGTGTTTCTGGCTTTTTTTCCTGCGAACAGCCTGTTTCTATCCTTTGCCCATCCATTTTCTCTTTGGTTTTTTTTTTTTGGATTTGTAGTTCTTTATTTTTTTTCAAATAGTAATCCTCTGCATGTTATGTACAGGCATACCTTGTTCTGTTGAGTTTCACTTTACTGTGCTCCAGAGTTATTACTTTTGCAAATTGGAGGTTTGTGGCAATTCTGTGTCAAGCAAGTCTATCAGCCCCATTTTTCCAACAGCCTGTACTTGCTTCATGTCTGTATCACTTGGTAATTCTTGTGGTATTTCAAACGTTTGTATTATTTTGTTATTATGATCTGTGATCTTTGTTGTTAATACTGTAATTGTTTTGTGGTGTCATGAACTATGTCCATATAAGATGGTTAACTTAATCAAGAAATCTGTGTTCTGGTTGGCTATTTCCCTGTGTCTCTCCCTCTCCTTGGGCCTCCCTATTCCTTGAGACACAATAATACAGTTATTAGGCAAATTAATAACACTACAGTAGCCCCTAAGTGTTCAAGTGAAAGGAAGAGTTGCATGTCTTGCTTTAAATCAAAAGCTAGAAGTGATTAAGGTTAGTGAGGAAGGCATGTTGAAAACTGAGACAGGTCAAAAGCTAGGCCTCTTGCACCAAACAGCCAAGCTGCTAATGCAAAAGAAAAGTTCTTGAAGGAAATTAAAAGTGCTACTCCAGTGAACACATAAAATATAAAAAATTGAGACATGCTGATAATGGAGCAAGTTTTAGTGGTCTGGATAGATCAAACCAGCCACAATATTCCCTTCATCCAAAGCCTAATCCAAAACAATCCTAATACTCTTCAATTCTATGAAGGTTGAGAGAGGTGAGGAAGCTGCAGAAGAGGTCGGTCCATGAGGTTTAAGGGAAGAAGCCATCTTCATAACATAAAAGTGCAAGGTCAAGCAGCAAGTGCTGATGGAGAAGTTGTAGCAAGTTATTCCGAAAAATATAGCTAAATTATTGATCAAAGCAGCTATACTAAATATCACATTTTAAATGTAAACAAAATAGCTTCATGTTGGAAGATGCCACTTAGCACTTTCACGGCCAGAGAGAAGTTAAATCATTATCAGCTGACTTTAAGTTGAAGCCAATGCTCATTTACCATTCTGAAAATCCTGGGGCCCTTAAGAATTATGCTAAATCTACTCTGCCTGTGCTCTAGAAATGGAGTAACAGAGCCTAGATAACACTACATCTGTTTACAGCATGGTCAACTGAATATTTTAAGCCAACTGTTGAGACTTACTGCTTAGAAAAAAGATTTCTTTCAAAATATTACTGCTCAATGACAAGGTACCTAGTCACCCAGGAGCTCTGATGGAGATACACAAGGAGATGAATGTTTTCAAGTCTGCTAACACAGCAGCCATTCTGCAACCTGTAGATCAGGAAGTAATTTCTACTTTCAAGTCTTATTATTTAGAAGTACATTTTGTAAGGCTATATCAGTCATAGACAGTGATTCCTCTAATGGATCTGGACAAAGTTAATCAAAAACCTTCTGGAGGCTGGGCATCGTGGCTCAAGCCTGTAATCGAAGCACTTTGGGAGGCTGAGGTGAGAGGATTGCCTGAGCCCACAGGCTCGAGAACAGCCTGGGAAACACGGTGAGGCTGTCTCTACACGAAATAAAAACATTAGCCAGGCATGGTAGCATGCGCCTGTAGTTTTGGCTACTTGGAAGGCTGAGGTGGAAGGATCACTTGAGCACAGCAGGTTGATGCTGGGGTGGCTGTGAGTGTGCCACTGCACTCCAGCCTGGGTGACCGAGTGAGACTCCAACTCAAAAACAAAAAACAAAACAAAACAAAAAACACCTTCTGGAAAGGTTTTCCTCACTTTAGATGCCATTAAAAACACTCCTGATTAATAAGAGGAGGTCAGCCGGGCTTGGTGGCTCAGCCTGTAATCCTGCGCCTTAGGGAGGCTGAGGTGAGTGGATTGCCTGAGCCTGCAGGTTTGAGACCTGCCTGGGCAACTTGGCAAGCCTTCATCTCTACAATAAATCAAAATGAGCTGGGCGTGGTAGCACGTGCCTGTAGTTCCAGCTACTTGGAAGGCTGAGGCAGAAGGATCACCAGAGCCCAGCAGGTCGAGGCTGCGGTGGCCGGGAGCGGCCACTGCACTCCAGTCTGGGTGACAGAGTGAGACTCCAATTCAAAAAAAAAAAAAAATAAGAGGAGGTCAAAATATCAACATTAACAGGAGTTTGGAAGAAGCTGATTCCAACCTTTAATGACTTTGAGGGGCTGAAGACTTCAGTAGATGAATTAACTGCAGATGTGGTGGACACAGCAAGAGAACTAGAAGTGGAGGATGTGGAAGAACTAGAACCCGAAGATGTGACTGAAGTCCTGCAATCTCACAATAAAACTTGAAAAGATGAGTTGGTTCTTATGGATGAGGAAAGAGAATAGTTTCTTGAGATGGAATCTACTGTGAAGATGCTGTGAATATTGTTGAAATGACAATAAAGGTTTACGTAATCTTAGTTGGTAAAGAAGCGGCAGGGTTTAGGGGGATTAACTCTAATTTTGAAGGAAGTTCTGTGAGTAAAATGCTATAAAACAGCATCTCATGCTACAAAGAAATCTTTTAGTGAAAGAAGAGTCAATCAATGCAGCAAACTTTATTGCTGTCTTATTTTAAGAAAGTGTCACTGGGCATGGTGGTTCACACCTATAATCCCAGCACTTTGGAAGGTAGAGTTGAGGACTGCCTGAACTCAAAGGATCGAGACCAGTCTGAACAACATGGCGAGACCTTGTCGCTACAATGAATCAAAAAATTAGCTGGGCATGGTGGTGTGCACCCGTGGTTCCAGCTACTTGGACGGCTGAGGTGGAAGGATCGCCTGAGTCTAACAGGCTGAGGTCACAGTGGCCGTGAGTGTGCCGCTGCACTCCAGCCTGGGCTACAGAATGAGCCTCTGACTCAAAACAAAAGAGAAAAAAAAAAACCAAAAAAAACCGTCAGTCACCTCAACCTTTAGCAACCACCACCCTGATTAGTTAGCAGCCATCAACATGAAGGTAAGATCCTCCACCAGCAAAAAGATTGACTTGGTGAAGGCTCAGATGACTGCCAGCAATTTTTTAAAGCAATAAAGTGTTTTAAAATTAAAGTATGTATGTATTTTTAAAGACATAATACTACTGTACACTCAGTAGACTATAGTGTAAATACAACTTTTATATGCACTGGGAAACCAAAAATTTTGTGTGACTCCCTTTGCTACAATATTTGCTTTAGCGCCATGGTCTGGAACTGAAACCTGCAATGTCTCCAAGGTATGCCTGTATACTGCAAATATCTACTTCCAGGCAGTTTCCTACATTTTAACATAAAGATGTTTTACATTTTAGTATAGTCAAATTCATCAGTCTTTTCCTTCTTGTGCTCTGTTTAAGAAATCCTGAACCATCTTGATAACAAAAAAGTTACCTTACAATGGAGCATTTTCTGGTGTTTTCACTATTTTTCTTTTTTTGAGTTGGAGTCTACTCTGTCACCCAAACTGGAGTGCAGTGGCACGCTCCCAGCCACTGCAGCCTCGACCTACTGGGCTCCAGTGATCCTTCTGCCTCAGCCTTCCAAGTAGCTGGAACTACAAGCACGTGCTACCAAGCCGGCTAATTTTTGATTTATTGTAGAGATGAGGTCTCATCAAGTTGCCCAGGCGGGTCTTGAACCCACGGGCTCAGAAAATCCACTCACCTCGGCCTCCCAAAGTGTGGGGTTAGAGGCTGAGCCACCGAGCCCGGCTTGTTTTCATTATTTATTTCCTATCATTTATTTAACAAACCTTAATTTGCCACCAACTGCTTCAATTCCACGGGTTATCTTGAAAGACGAAGCTCCTTTTGAAGTCTTGAAAAAAAAAGAATGATTTTCTCAGTAGTTTTTCAATGCCAAGTTTGCCAGATATCACATTATATAAAAATCTATTGTCTATAATTAGCAGATTCCAAAGGACTTTTACTAGTGAGCCCTAAAAAGCCTTAAAAATTATAAGACAACATTCAGCAAAAAACATACATACAGGTTTTTACATGAAGTATATTTATGTAAAAATTCCACTGTCAAAAGTTTACTGAATTCATTAGTCTATTTTGAAAACGACTTGCATATAGGGGAAAAAGGTGATTTGCTTTCAGCACTTTTTCTTTTAAATTTTTTTTTTTTTTGAGTTGGAGTCTCACCCTGTTGCCAGACTGGAGTGCAGTGGCTGCTCCCAGCCACCCCGCAGCCTCGACCTGCTGGGCTCTGGCAATCCTTCTGCCTCAGCCTTCCAAGTAGCTGGAACTACAGGCACGTGCTACCACACTCGGCTATCTTTTAAAATTTTCTTACTGATTTCTAAACTAAACTAAATTTTTAAAAATTGATTTCTTATGCTCTAACATCAACATTCAGATGGATAAAAATTTAATGCTTCCCTGTGGCAAATGTAGTATGTTTTCTCATTTTATATTAGGGGACTGTACTGGGTTGAACAGTGCCTCTCCTCAAAAATCCACGGCTAGCCAGAACCTGTGAAAGTAGTTTTATTTGGAAATAAGGTCTTTGCAGATTTAAGTTTTTAAGATGATATCATACTGGAGTTGGGTGAGCACTAAATCCAATAGAACTGGTGTCCTTAAAACAGGGAAATCTTCGCCGGGCTCGGTGGCTTAGCCTGTAATCCCAGTGCTTTGGGAGGCTGAGGTGAGTGGATTGCCTGAGCCCACGGGTTCGAGACCTACCTGGGCAACTGGGCGAGACCTCATCTCTACAATAAATCAAAAAATTAGCTGGGCGTGGTACTGCGCGCCTGTAGTTCCAGCTACTTGGAAGGCTGAGGCGGAAGGATCGCCGGAGCCCAGCAAGTCGAGGCTGCGGTGGCTGGGAGCGGCCACTGCACTCCAGTCTGGGTGACAGAGTAAGATTCCAAATCAAAAAAAAAAAAACAGGGAAATTTGGACATAGACAGAAGGAAGGCCACATGACAACAAAGGCAGAGGCTGCAAATCAAGGAACGTGAAGGATTGCGGACAAGCTCCAGAAGCCAGGAAAAGGCAAGCCAAGGATTCTTCTCTAGAGATTTTAAAGCTATCATGGCCCTGCTGATACCTTGGCTTGTCTTAGACACCCTAGACTTTGACCTCTATCCTCTACAACTGTGAGAATGTAAATTTCTTTTGTTTATGCCACCTAGTTCATGGTAATTTGTTACACCAGCTCAAGGAAGCAAATATAGAGACATTGATTTTTGTTTTTCATAGGACCAAGATACCACAGCATTTCCAAACAGTGAAATAGTTTTATACATACCAAACTGGATGCAAGACGCAGCAAATGAGAGGTTCCTAAATTGTTGGAGTCCTAGTATCTACTGCCTGCTTTAACAAATAAACCAATTCTTGATGCAGGAGCATAGTTTTCCAAAGAAGCAATCACTAAACCATTTGGTAGTTTGGTGAACTGTATTTCAAATAAAGTAGAGACATAATTAATGTCTTTGTATTACCAAGAAGAGTAAGGCATGTATGGGTTCCAGTGAGCAACTCAGTGGGACTAACCTCAAGATCCTGAGGATGAGGAGGTGCTCCTGTAGGTGCAGCTGTAGCTTTAACTTTGGGGGCAACTTTGAGGGAATAAAATCTCTAAACACAAAAAAGATAGGTTATACACATTTCTCACAAGAACAGTGCTTTCTATAAAAGCATTATGTCTTAGTATACCTAAGTGACAGAGGGTGTTCAGGAGTAACCATCTCCATGGGAGGATTTCGCTGAATAACTTATAAACCCACCAGTTTACCCAAGCCATCCTTAAGTCTCTATTTATTTATTTATTTTTTTGCAACATAACAATTTATTGTGTGGACAACAAATGTTAATACTTTATAAACAATTCTATTCATTAAAACAGACAAATTTATATAGCCTAAATAAACCTTCAAATTTCACTGTATGCAAACCAGAAGTCTCTATTTATTAAGGGTTTATAGAGAATACTGAGTTCTCCATGTTCACATTTTTACTGCATAAAGAATCACTGTACTTTGTTTTACCTTTCAATCATCTTTTTTTTTTCTTTTTTTTTAAGAGACAGAATCTTGCTGTGTTGTCCAGGCTGGAGCACAGTGGTATGATCATAGCTCACTGCAGCCCCAACCTCTTGGGCTCAAGTGATCCTCCTGCTTCAGCTTTCTGAGTAGCTAGGACTACAGGTGCGCACCACAATGCCTGGTTAATTTTTTAAAGATTTTTTTTTTTTTTTAGCAATGGGGTCTACGTTGTCCAGGCTGGTCTTGAACTCCTGGCCTCGAGCAATTCTCCTGCCTTGGCCTCCTAAAGTGCTGGGATTATAAGCCAGGGCATCTGGTCTTTCAACTATTTTAGTTTCGAGCGGTTCTTTCTAGTTCTAATGCTTTGTAATTTTTTGAAAAAGTGTCAGATTGCCACACTCATACCCTTTATAGGTTTTGGCACCACTGCTTCCCTTACCTACCCAATGAGTCTGATGTTTTTAGTCTGTCTTTCAACTGAAATGACTTCATCTCCTTAATCATTTTAGCAGCCTTTAAAAAAGACAAAATATACCAACTTCCTCCAAGCCCTCAATATTTCCCACTGTATTTTCACTCCCTGCATGTTACACTTAAGACCATACAACCACAGGTCTTAACTTCTTTGACTAAATACAAGTTTATAATAGCTTCACAGCAGAGTCTCAATATATAATATGCAGTTACTGGTAGGACAAAAGGGTCCTCTTAAATGTCAGATAATGAATCAACTTTATTATACACACACACACACACACACACGCTTCAATTTTTTGCAGCAAATGATGTAGAATATCATAAAAGTGGCCGGGTTTGGTGGCTCAGCCTGTAATCCCAGCTGAACCCATGGGTTCGAGACCAGCCTGGGCAACTTGGCCAGACCTCGTGTCTACAATAAATAAAAAAAAATTAGCTGGGCATGGTAGCATGCGCCTATAGTTTCGGCTGCTTGGAAGGCCGAGGCAGAAGGATCGCTGGAGCCCAGCAGGTCAGTGCTGGGGTGGCAGTGAGTGTGCCACTGCACTCCAGTCTGGGCGATGGAGACTCCAACTCAAAATAAATAAATAAAATAAAGAATTTCTGACTATGACTAAGGTTCACAAGGTTACTTGTGGAGATGCTGAGTAAATAAAATTTGGTGCTCCTAAGATTCACTGAGCATGTCACTGCAGTTTCCCTAGGACCTCCAACAGAGGCTGCAATATCTCCACTCTGCACTGTCCAGAGAGTGGTTTGTTGTACATTCAGTATCAGTGCTGTAACAAGTTGGCTGCTGGTTATCATTTACTCTCAGTATCACTTTTTAATTATAAGTTACAATTAGCTTTGCTTTATCATCATCAATTTAGTTTGCCAGGTATGGTACAGTTAACCTTACCTATAATTTTGGTTTGATTTCCCAAAAAGTAAATTTTAAGATATATGAGCATAGTTCAAGTTTGAATAATCCATGGCTCCATTTATGTGCTTTCTACTCAAAGATGACTAAACAGTGACACTTTGTTGGTTATGTGCTTATCTGTCCCATTCAATCAGCAATAATTATCCTAGTGATTGTTATATAATTACTAAAGTATTTTGTTTTAATAAAAAAAGTGTACATTTAATCCCATGTAAACTAAATGCTGTAATCAGAAACATAAGTAATTGCTTTCAAGTTTATTGCTTTGGTCCTCTCTGACTGTTATCTTTGGACTCTTTATATTACTGGATAATAGAGGTGGAAATTTTGGGGCCTTTGCCAGTCTAAATGTGCTGCCCTCAAAAGGTTGTTAATCAGCTGGGCGTGGAGGCTCAGTCTGTAACCCTAGCACTTTGTGAGGCCGAGGTGAGAGGACTACCTGAGCCTGGGGGTTCGAGACCAGCCTGGACAATTTGGTGAGATCTCGTCTCTACATCACAAAAACCAGCTGGGTGTGGTGGTGTGCATCTGTAGTTCTAGCTACTTCGAAGGCTGAGGCAAAAAGATCGAGGTTGCAGTGGCTATGAGGGTGCCACTGCACTCCAGCCTGGGCGACAAGAGTGAGACTCCAACTCAAAAAAAAAAAACACAAAAAAACCAGAAGGCCATTAATCGTTTATCTACGAATGCCAGGAAGGCTAATACAACTACAGCCTAAATTTAAATTTGTATAATCTACAGTACCTCTTTAAACACAGGCAGAGAGAAATTTCATTTCCAGTTCTGGTCTTTTGCATCTTCCTCTAGCAGGTTTTTTCAACTCAGGTACTAGTAGCCCTTCGATATGGGTAATTCTTTATTGTAGGGGGCTGTTTTTCTGCACTGTAGGATGTATGCCAGCAGCACTCTCGCCACAAGTTGTTATAATCAAAACGTCCCCAAACGTTGCTAACGGTTCCCGGCTGAAGTTTTGGAAAAGAGTTCCCCCTTCTCCTCTTGATAACCACTGCTCCACAGTGATCTAACACTAACACTTGAATTTTCCCCCAAGTGACAGCTATATTTAGTTTGGGCTTGAAGAGAAAATCTTAATTAAGCAGCTTTTGAGGACAAAGCCCGTCCTGCCGGAACCCTCCAACAAAGATCTTAAGAAAAGCACACGTTATACTACCAGGACACCATAATCATTAACAATGACGTTCAGGCACTGTGATAAACCACCGAGCACAGGCTGCAGCGGATAAGGTAAGGGTGGAGGGCTAGGTCTGCGCCGACCTTCCGCTCCCCCGGGGCTAGCGATCTCCTTCTCCCGCACATAAGGAGCTGGAGTGACCTTCAGAAGTCTCTCCACAGAGTCGCTTCTACCCCGCTCTCAACCCTCTCTCTCTCTCCGGGTTTTCCAGAGTTAGGTCTCTTCTGTTCAGAGCACGGGCTGGGCCGCCAATGCCTGACCCAGGCTGCAGCCCACTTGGCCCGCAGGGTTCAGCTGAAGGGCAGACGGAAGCCCAAGGCCGGGGGACCCCAAACAAAGCACCTCCGGCTCCTAGCACCTTGTTGACACACTGCTTCCCAGCCCCTCCCCAAATCCGCCAGCTCTGCTCACCGAGAAAGACCCGGCTCTGGTTAGCAGCTTCATGGCTCAAGATTGCTCTGATCCACTGTCACAGCCGACTTAAAAGAAAGCAAGATGGTGGCGGAGGACCGAGTTTCCCAGGGTTCCTCACGAGCACTTTCCCACGCCCCCTCCGTGAGGGAGACTCTCTATACCGACTGCTCTCTACTACTCCCTGGAAAAAATCAGACCAGTTCAATTTCTCCAAGACGTAGAATAGGGGGACGCATAATTTAATAAGTAAATATACATAAGATTATTTAAGAACTTCTATTCCTGGCCCGATTATCCTATCTGTAATCTTTTTCTAGGTACATCTGCGACAACCCATTATAACTCTCCCCCGCCATTTTGGATTCAGCCGATCTGGATTGTCCAATGAGACAGCGCCTTTCCCGCGGTCCCACAGGCTCTCTCTGCGTGGATGCCTTCTTTTGATGTCCTAGACCTCCGTGTTCTTGGAAAGGGAAGGCTCCAGGGGGTTCCTGCTGTCCGCCCTTCTGCACAGGTCCTGGAGGTTGACGCTGGGCCTGGTTGCCTCTTGCTTGGTGAAGTCCCCACCAACTCCGTAAGAGCAGAAGCCTTGTCCGACGTGTTTGTCTCTGTATTCCCCCCAAGCAGGCCGGGGCATACTTAGGTGGGTCCTCAGCTGGGGGATCATCACAACTAAGGTCTCTCTCTCAGGGAATTTACATCCTAGGCTGTGGCTACATAGAAAAAAAAACTTAACCATACTTTATGTGTGGATAAAATAAAAATGTTTTGAGCAGTAGGTATATGTGATATACATGTGAGTCGAAATCTGCATATTGAGAAAGGCAGTCATGGGACGATCTGGAGAGAATTCATTCCACTCTTAACGAGTATTAACTGAGAAGGTGCCTTGTGCCAGGCTCTGCTAAAGGTTAAGTCGTGGTCTCTGCTCTGTACGGATTTAACAGTTCCGTACCTTGCTGCGTTACATGGCTGGGAAACCAACAATATCTGCATCAACGTCATTTGGGAGTTCGTTAGAAATGCAGAAACTCCAGGTCCTCTACTGGATTCGAATCAGTGTTTTTACAAGACCTTGAAGTGATTCATATGCACATTAAAGTTTCAGAAGAGATGATGATATAGACGTTACATGGTATACTTACATCCTTTTTGGCTTGGGTCGCAATTGCTCCACACCTGCAACTGACTCTGGCTCTTTAACGTCATTTAAGATCCGGCCATTGGCCAGGCTCTGTAGCTCAGCCTGTAATCCCGAGCTTTGGGAGGCCGAGGCGAGTGAATTGCCTAAGTTCGCAGGTTAGAGACCCACCCGGGCAACTTGGCGAGGCTTCGTCTCTTCAGTAAATCAAAAATTAGCCGGGCGTGGTAGGGCGCGCCTGTATTTCCGGCTACTTGGAAAGGCTGAGGCGGGAAGGATCGCCGGAGCCCAGCAGGTCGAGGCTGCGGTGACTGGGAGCGTGACCCTGCACTCCAGTCTGGGTGACAGAGTGAGACTCCCAACTCAAAAAAAAAAATCTGACCTTTAAGGACCTGGCGCCAACCCAATTTCAGCACCTTTTTGGGGTGCACCCCAACTCAATTCATACCATAGAGCAGACTTACCCCACGTGTGGTAGACTTACACTAGTGGGGGCATGAGATGCTTTTAAGTTGGTGTCTGAATGAACACATCTATTTTAAGAGTTATATGTTTTTTCTGATTATGGCAAGCAATGTTAGTAATGAGTTTCCTCTTTGAGTACATTATAAAAGAATAGTTGGTCTAAAAACATTAAGTAACTATTAGTGATGTGAAGATATGGCAAAAATCACAAATGTGTTATATAGGTACCACTGAGTGACATTTGGGCAGCACTGCTCTGATTGTCACCTGCCTGTTCAATGACTTATCCACGTATTTTAGGATGCAGTTCAAATTTATTAACATGGCATACAAAAGCTCTGTCTCCAGTACTTTTTCATCACGACCCCCAGATTAGCTGCACTCCTGAGTCCAGTCATTGGAACTTCATCATCCAAAAGTTCATGTCTGATGGGAGGGACACACAAGTTCCCATGCTCGAGTGCATAAATACAAACAAACACACAAACACTTGCTTAGAATGTCCCCTCATTCTTAGGCTATAATACTATCCATACATCAAATAACTGTGACCCAAATATCAGAAAGGGGCAAGAAATTTCTGTTCGAAATGTGTAGGATTTGAAACATAATTCATGATATCAGTTACATAAAAAATAAAATCCCAAGTTTATCCACTGTTTTGCAGCATTGCAAAATTGCCTATAAAGCTTTAAACTACGAAGTAGGAGTGCCATCTTGTGGACAGATCTACCACTTCTCCATCATGACATGCCCTACTCAACTCCATTACTGCTGCTCACTGGTGGAGGTTTACTGCAACTCTAGCATTTTATTGCAGAATAGAGTCCTTGAAGCGTTTTCTTTCTTTCTTTTTTTCTTTTGATTTGGAGTCTCACTCTATCACCCAGCAATCCTTATGCTTCAGCCTTCTAAGTAACTGGAACTACAGGCACGTGTAACCACACTCGGACAATTTTTTGATTTATTGTAGAGTTGAGGTCTTACCAAGTTGCCCAGGCTGGTCTTGAACCCTGAGCTCAGGCAATCCTCTCACCTTGGCCTCCCAATGTGCTGGAATTACAGGCTTGAGCCACTCCGCCTGGGGAAACAGTCCATTTCTTTCTTTCTTTTTCCTGGCTGTATCAATCAAGTATGAAACAGGCGATTTCATATGCTACTTATGGGACTACTTATTAGTACAATCAAGTTAAGATGAAGATGTATATACTCAATGATAAATCTCACTTCTAGGTATCATTTCAGGGACACTCACACGTGTACAGTAGGCAACATGTATTCAGTTATTCATCACAGCAGTGTTTGTAATAGGATAAAATGGACAAATTCTGCTTTTCAGTAAGGAAGTAAATACGGTTGTTAAATCAATTGTGGATTCATTCAGAATACTTTACAGTAGATAAAAAAGAACAAAGCTAGCCAGATCAGTATCTACAAACTCAAGAACATAATATTGAATGAAAAAAGTTTTCTGGTAGCAAAAGATACATTTAGTGTTCAATGGCATTTATGTAAAAGTAAAGACATACCAAACAATATTGTATGTTGCTTATGGAATAATATATAACGAATATAGTAAAATGAAAAAATATGGATACGATACATATACATTCAAAGAAGTTATCTCTTTGAAGGGAGAGATGCAGAAAGGGAAGGAAGAAGTGGAGCTTTAAGCCATAAAGGACAAAATGATGAGCTTCACAGCAACTTGGATGGACTTAGAGTCTGTAATACCAAGTGATCTATCGCAGAAACAAAGAGCTGAGTATCACATATTCTCATTCATAAGTGGACCTTGAACAATTATTGTAATACTGTAAGAAAAGGATTGGCAGTAGTGGGAAACTGCTAGGGGAGGGGGTGCACACCTCATCAACAAGGGTCCCTGCATAATGAACATTATACCTAACCCTGGTTGTAGCCTACATCTTTAAAATAATTTTTTTTTAAAAAACGTAGAGCTTTAGGTATAACATGTATGTGTGTGTGTGTGTGTGTGTGTGTGTGTGTGTGTGTGTGTGTGTGTTGGAGTCTCACTATCATCTGGGCTGGAGTGCAGCAGTATGATCACAGCTCACCGCAGCCTCAAACTCCTGGGCTCAAGCAATCCTTCTACCTTAGTCCCCAGAGCACCTGAGACTACAGGTGTGTACCACCACACCTGGCTAATTTTGATATATATATATATATACACATATATATACATATATATGTGTGTATATATATATATATATATATGTATATATATAGTGGAGACGAGGTCTTGTTATGTTACTTAGACTGGTCTCAAACTCCTGAGCTCAAGTGATTCTCCTACCTCAGCCTCCCAAAGTGCTGGAATTACAAGTGTGAAGCCACTGCACCCTGCCAGAGATTTTAAGTAATTATTTGAAGTTTAAAATAATGATGGCATCAGTAGGGATTTTAGATGGCAAACAAGTAAACCAATTTAAAATATGTAAAAAGGAATTCATTCTTGGAATTCCTACAATAAAGCATCAGCATTATGTAACTTCAAATAATGGGAATTCCAGGAGTAGAGTTGGGTTAAGATAGTTGAAGCAGGATCCTGTAAATGAACCCGTGAGCTCAACAATTATGTTTCAACAACTGTAAGTCAACTGCTTTGATTGTTGTTTTATTACTTTATATCAACTGATGAATATTAGTTAACAAGTAAAGCCAGCACCAAACTTGAGATTTCTCCTTGCAGATGTTAAAATTACAATAAAAATAGAGGCTATCTTTAATTTTGTTTCCTTTTCCTGCGCAATGGTACAAAGTATTGTTAGTACAGTTAGGAAAAAGAAAAGATCAACATGGGCCATATCTGACTGGGATATATAAGAAAGTTGTCAGAAAGGAAGGCTGGAAATGAAAATCTTTTAATAAGAATAATGATACATCTAAAAAGATGTACTGCTCTTTCTTTTGCATGATATTACTTAATTGCTTTGCTTGAAGCATATTGTACAGCCAGGGATCCTTCTGTGATATATCTTTTTTTTTTTTTTTTTGAGTTGGAGTCTCACTCTGTCACCCAGACTGGAGTGCAGTGGCCGCTCCCGGCCACTGCAGCCTCGACCTGCTGGGCTCCAGCGATCCTTCTACCTCAGCCTTCCAAGTAGCCGGAA
>NW_007054131.1:0-437 GCF_000164805.1 Carlito syrichta | reverse complement strand
TTAAGTCAGTTAACCTTTCAGCCTCCTAGCCAGCCAACTAGTTAAGTCAGCTAAACAATCAGCTGACTAGTGGGCCAACTTCTCAGCTGACAAGTTAGGTCGGCTAAGTAGACGGCCAACTAGTTAGGTCAGCTAACTAGTAGGCCAACTAGTCAGCTGACTAATTAGGTGAGCAACTGCCCAACCAAATACTTACCCGAACTAACGATGGGCCAACTCGTCAGCCAAATATTTAAGCAAGCTAAATAGTCGACCGATTAGTCGGCCAACTTGTTAAGCCAGCTAACAAGTTGTCCGAGTAGTCAGCTGTCTCATCAGCCAACAAGCTGGTTTAGTCACCTAGTTTAGTCAGCTGTCTAGCCAGTTTGCTAGGTAAATAGCTAGCTAGATAAGTCAGCATGTTAGCCAGCAAGATAGTTGTTCAAGTCAGCTAGTTA
>NW_007054130.1:0-383 GCF_000164805.1 Carlito syrichta | reverse complement strand
GCCCCAACGCTTGATCCTTTTTTGTAAACTTCCCCTCTTGTGCCGCTCCACCGTGCCCCCCTCACTTGCCAAGGTAGGCAATTCCACCTCAGTCCTCCTCTGGTTTGGGTCCCTGTGTTTGCTCCGACCCCCTAGTGTGATCCTTAGATTTGCTTTGAGGCCCTGCCTTGACCCCAGAGCTGATAGACCTGATGTTGCCTTTGGTCTGCCCAGAATAGTCCAGACTGCTCAGTAAGCTCTCCTAATTCTGCAGCTCAGCAGCCCTATCTCCCACTACTTTAGCCAGCTCCTCACCCACCTAGGCTCTGGCCACACTGGAATCTCACTATATATATTTTTTTTTTTTTTTTTTGGAGTCTTACTCTGTCACCCAGGCTGGAGTG
>NW_007054129.1:0-420 GCF_000164805.1 Carlito syrichta | reverse complement strand
TTAAGCCCCATTAAAGAAACAATCACTACAATTATATCTAAATGCTTTTCAAAAAGCAATTCTCAGAGAAGCATAGCCACGGTTCATTTAGAAAATGTTTTGGAATCACTTTGGGGTCACAAAATAATTTACCTTTTCTGAACAAAGAACCTGGATATGAAATAAGCAAGTTGATGTGGCTTTAAAGCAGAAAATGAAATATAAAGTATAAGAGGAAAAGAAGAATCAATATACATACACAGAGAGGTAGATAGTATAATATGTTAAACACATATGGAATAATAAGCAAATTCAAAAGTATTTCTGAATTGGAACATAGGAAATGATGTTGGGAGCCATTTTAAAAATAGCAGCCATCTTATATAAGCCTTCTTCTTTGTCCTCCGAAAAGCCCGCGCGCACCAAACCACAACACCCCTC
>NW_007054128.1:0-523 GCF_000164805.1 Carlito syrichta | reverse complement strand
GCTAGCTGGCTTAATTATCTAGCTGGATACCTAGTTGACTTTACTAGCTGACTAGCAAGTAGTCTGTATAGCTGTCTAGGCAGCTGACTTAAGTAGGTAGCTGCATGTTTTGCTAGACTGCTAGCGATCTGGCTTAACTAGCACGCTACCTGGCTGGCTATTTGGCTCCCTAGCCAGCTAGCAGGCTGGCAAGCTTGCTAGCCAACTGGCTAAATTAGGCAGCCTGCAAATTGGACAGTCAGAATGCCAACCTGCTTAACTAGTAAGCCACTCTGCTGATCAGCCTGCTAGCCTGCTGGCTTAACTAGCTGGTCACCTACCTGACAAACCTGCTAAACAACCAGCTTAACTTGTCAGCCACCTAGCTAGGCAACCGGCTAACTAACTGACTTAACTAGATGACTTAAGTAGATAGAAATCCAGCTAGCCATCTGGCTTAACTAGCTAGCCACCTAGCTAGCCATCCATCTAGCCATCTCCCTTAATTCACTGATTTAACTAGGTGGCCATCCAGATAGCCAGC
>NW_007054127.1:0-513 GCF_000164805.1 Carlito syrichta | reverse complement strand
TTCCTCTCCCTTCCATTCCTTTCCTCTATTTCCATTCCAATCCATATAATATTCTCCATTCCACTTCATTCCATTCCTCTATTTTCATCATTAAATTCCATGAAAATCCATTTCATTCTTCTCCAATCCAATCCTCTTCTTTCCTTTCCATTGCATTCCATTCCATTACTTTTCATTCCATTCCTCTCCATTCCACTCAATTCTCTTCCTCTCCATTCCATTCCATTCCACTCCATTCCATTGCATTCCTCTCTATTTCATTCCATTCCTTTCAATAATATTCCATTCCATTCCATTTCACTCCATACAATTTCATTCCATTTCATTCCTCCCCATTCCATTTCATTCCCTTGATTTCCATTTCTCTCCATTCCATTCCATTCCATACCATTCCTATCTATTCCATTTCACTCCATTCCACTCCATTCCATTCCATTCCATTCTTACACTTCCATACCATTCCATTCAATTCCTCACCATTCTATTGCATTCACTTCCACCCATTCCTTTCCA
>NW_007054126.1:0-387 GCF_000164805.1 Carlito syrichta | reverse complement strand
GTTTCTGGATTACTTCACTGATCTCTTTGGAGTCCATCCTTTTTTTGATTATACCCTTTGTCCCATGGCTGGATCAGAGTAGGGGGTGAGGTGCTTAGAACTCAGCACTCATTAGGTCCCTCTGAAATTTGTGCCCTCAGAGTATTCCCTCTGGGTCATGATCAATTCCTGAGTAGTTGGTCTGCCAGTCACAGAGATTGGATCTGTTGCTCCATGGTGAGCAAGTCAGTGCACTTTCCTGTCCCGCCTTTAAGATGGTGGTGGAGTGCCTCTCATCCTCTCTCATGGAAACTTGCCTCTGTACTCCCTCTGCAGTCCCTGCCAGAGCCCTGCCAGGTGCTGAAGTGGTGAGACAAGGCTAGAAGCTGGCAGTCTCTCTCCTGCTTC
>NW_007054125.1:0-387 GCF_000164805.1 Carlito syrichta | reverse complement strand
CCCTAATGCAGAATCGAGTCTGTTCCCTCATCATTTGTGTTGAGGATGTTAATTCCAAACCGCTGCGTCTGAGTCAAGCCCTTTTCTGGAAGTCGGCACTGGGATTACCGGCAACCTCTTGCAGCGGGGGCTGTGTGTGATGGCGTCTCCTGGAAGCCGTGTGTCCCTGGATCCTGCCTGGGCCACCAGCCTGAGGCTCCAGGACAGAGACCGGAAAGGGAGCCCTGGGGTTTAGCACTAAACTCAGCTCTGGATGTGGGACTGGGGCGTTTTTGGCTGGATTCTTTCATGGCTCTCATTTCCTTCCAACTCACAGCTGAACAGAAATTGGGCGCGCGCGCTCGTGTGTGTGTGTGTGTGTGTGTGTGTGTGTGTGTGTGTGTGTGT
>NW_007054124.1:0-537 GCF_000164805.1 Carlito syrichta | reverse complement strand
TAGACAGGTGGGTAGCCAACTGACTTATCTAGCTGACTTAACCATTTAGCCAGCTGGCTGGCCACTTGAATTAACTAGCTGACATAAGCAACTAGCCAGTTGGCTTGCCTGCTGACACAACTAGTTGACTTAACTTATATGGCAGCTGGCTAGCCAGCTGATTTAACTATCTAAAATCACTAGCTAGGCAGGTGGATAGCCAGCTGACTTAACAAGCTAGTTACCTATGTATCCCGCTGGATTTCCAGCTGACTTAACTACCTAACTACCTGCCTAACCAGCTGACTAGCGAGCTGACTTAACTAGGTGACTTAATAGCTAGCCAGCTGACTAGCCAGCTGAATTAACTAGCTAGCTACCCAGCTAGGCAGAAGGCTAACCAGGTGACTTAACTAGCTCACTTAACTAGATAGCCAGCTGACTAAACTAGATGATTTATCTAGGCAGCTACCTTGCTAGACAGCTGACTATATAAACTGAAATAACTAGCTAGCTAGCAATCTAGCTACCTAGCTGAATTAACTAGCTGACTTAACT
>NW_007054123.1:0-482 GCF_000164805.1 Carlito syrichta | reverse complement strand
GGGTCACAGGCTGAGTGCCTCAGCCAGGGTGGGCCCGGGGCTCCAGAGTTCCAAAGCTCCTATGGGCAGGTGGTGAGTGGCAAGAGTGGCTCTGGGCCCCCCACAGGGTACTTCAACCAGGAATGGGACCGGTATCTCTGAGGGGTGGGTGTCCAGAGCCTCCCTGAGTGACCAGCGTCTTGGTGACAATGAGAGATGATGTAGCCAGAGAGCTTGCTGAGACCCAAGTCTCCCACGCATGCAGTGGAACAACAGCAGCAGGGGGCCACAGTATCGGGCCTGCGTGGGACCAAGGAACTCCAAACCTCGGACCAGTGCTTGCTGGTGGTGGGCTTGAATCACTAGCAGGTGGTGTTATCCCTTGCTCCAAATGGTCTTTAACTCAACTGCTTGCCCACCCCTCATGCACTGGTGGTGTGATATGGAATGCCTGCCTTGGTGGCAGTGGCAGCAGCAGCAGCAATGGTGGCAGTGGTGGCAGC
>NW_007054122.1:0-388 GCF_000164805.1 Carlito syrichta | reverse complement strand
TTTGGCAGTTTGCTTTTTCTTAATTTTTATTTTAGTAACAGCATGTGTCTGCTAAAGGTTGAAAATGCAGAAAACCACAACAAAGGTAAAAGTCAGCTCTCTTCCTCTCCTTTTATTTATTTGACAATTCAATCTGAAAGTCACAAGATGGAACAAGGCAAGGCAGAGGCTGTGAGGTAACAGTTAAGGTTTTCAAGAGTGGGTGACCAAGCCTGGTGATGGTGAAAAAAAAATTCATGAAGGAGGGTGGCCTGGCTCAATCTATCAGAGCCAGAGCAGGGTGAGGAGAGCATTTTCATGAAGGGGCAATCCATGTGCAGGATATCGAAGCCAAGGGTGTGTGTGTGTGTGTGTGTGTGTGTGTGTGTGTGTGTGTGTGTGTGTGTGT
>NW_007054121.1:0-2566 GCF_000164805.1 Carlito syrichta | reverse complement strand
AGCTGGATAGCCAGTTAGATAACTAGTTAAGTAACATAGTTAAATCAACTCATTAGCCAGTTGGTTACCTAGGTACCTAGGAAGTTAAGTGAGCTGGCAAGCCATCGGGATACGTAGATAGCTAGCTAGTTAAGTCAACTGGCTATTCAGCTGGCTAGCTAGGTACCTAGGCAGTTAAGTCAGCCGGCTAGCCAGCAGGCTACCTAGTTAAGTCAGCTGACTAGACAGCTGGCTAGATAGGTAGCTAGATAGTTAAGTCAGCTGTCGAGCCTGCTGGCTAGGTACTTAAGTCACCTAGTTAAGTCAGCTTGCTAGCTAGCTGGCTAGCTATATAGCTTCCTAATTAAGCTTACTAGTTAAGTCAGCTAGTTAAAGTCAGCTGGCCAGCCAGCTGGCTAGCGAGTTAAGTCAGGAAATTAAGTCAGCTGTGCAGCCAGCTGACTAGCTAGCTGGCTAGCTAGCTAGCTAGTTAAATCAGCTAGTTACGTCATCCTTTTAGCCAGGTATCTAGGTATCTAGATAGTTAAGTCAGTTCGTTAAGACAGCTGGCTAGCCAGCTACCTAGCAGGGTACCTAGTTAGTGAAATCAGCTGGCTAGCTGCCTAGCTAGTTAAGTCACGTAGTTAAGTCAGCTCGCTGTCCAGCATGTTAGCTAGGTAGTTAGGTAGTTAAATCAGTTGGCAAGTCAGAGGGATATGTAGGCAGGAAGCTAGTTAAGTGTGCTGGCTAGCCATCAGGCTATCTAGTTATGTCAACTAGTTAAGTGAGCTGGCTATCAAGCTGTCTAGCTAGCTAGGTAGCTAGTTAAGTCTGCTGGCTAGCCAGCTAGCTACTTCTTTAATTCAGCTAGTTAAGTCAGCTGGCTAGGCTCCTGGCTAGCTAGGTAGCTTGTCAATTAAGTCAGCTGGCTAGCCAGCTGGCCAGCTAATAAAGTCAGCTAGTTTTGTCATCTGGCTAACCAGCTGTCTAGCTAGGTAAGTCAGCTGTTGAAGGCAGATGTCTAGACAACTGGCTAGCTAGTTAAAAAGCTGCTTACGTCAGATGGGCAGCCAGCTGGTTCACTAGTTATTTCAGCTAGTTAAGTCAGGTGGCTAGCTAGGTAGCTAGACAACTATGTCAGCTGGCTAGCCAGCTGGCTAGCTAGTTAAGTCAGCTAGTTAAGACAGCTAGCTAGCCAGCTTGGTAGCTAGGTAGCTAGCTAGTTAAGTCAGCTGTTTAGTCAGCTGGCTAGCCAGTTAAATCACCTAGTTAAGTCAGCTGAGAAGGCAATGGCTAGCTAGGTAGCTTGATAGTTAAATTAGCTCGTTAGACAGCCAGCTGGCAAGATAAGTCACCTAGTTAATTCAGCTGGATAGGCAGCTAGCCAGCTATGTAACAAGCTAGTTAATTCAACTGGCTAGAAAGCAGGCCAGCGAGTTAAGATTGCTAGCTAAATCAGCTGGCTAGCAAGCTGGGTGGCTATTTAGTGACTTAGTTAAGTCAGTTGGCTAGCCAGATGGCTAGCTTATTATGCCAGCTAGTTAAATCAGCTTGCTATCCAGGTGGCTAGAGAGGTAGAGAACTAGTTAAGTCAGCTGGCTAGCCGTCTGGATATCTAGTTAAGTCAGCTAGTTTAGTCACCTGACTGGCCAGCTGCCTAGCTCATTAATCAACTAGTTAAGTCAGCTGGCTAACCAGCTGGCTAGCTATTTAAGTCACCTCTTTAAGTCAGTTGGCTAGCCAGCGTGCTAGCTATTTAAAAGCTAGTTAAGTCAGATGGCTGGATAGCTGACTAGCTAGTTATTTCAGCTAGTTAATTCAGTTTGCTAGCTAGGTAGATAGCTAGTTAAGTCAGCTAGTTATGTCAGCTAGCTAGCTAGTTAAGTCAGCTAGTTAAGTTGGTTACCTAGCTATATAGCTAGATAGGTAACTAGCTACTTATTTCAGCTAATAAAGTCTGCTGGCTAGCTAGCTAGTTAAGTCAGTCAGTTTGGCCAGCTGACTAGGCAACTTCCTTGCTGTGTAGCTAGCTTGTTAAGTCAGCTGGCTAGCCAGCTGGCTAACTAGTTAAGTCACCTAGTTAAATCAGCTCACTAGCCAGCTGTTTAGCTAATTAGCTAGGTAGTTAGCTAATGGGTTAAGTAAGCAGGTTGAGTCAGGTAGTTTGCTAGTTAACTAATGGGTTAAGTCAGCTGGTTGAATCAGCAGGCTAGCTAGTTAGCAAACAGGTTGTGTCAGCTAGTTGAGTAGGCTAGCTAGCTAGTTAGCTAACCAAAGTCAGCTGGATTAGTCAGCTAGCTAGTTAGTTAGCTAATGAGTTAAGTCACCTGGCTGAGTCAGCTAGCTAGCCCATTAGCTAACGAGTTAAGTCAGATTAAGTCAGCTAGCTAGCATGTTAGATAACAATTAACCTAACTACATAGCCATCTAGTTAATTCAGCTAGCTAGCTAGGCAGCTAACTATTTAAGACAGCTTGTTAGTCAGCTGGCTAGCTAGGTAGCTAGGTAGTTAGTTAACTTCTTAAGTCAGCTGGCTAGCTAGGTAGCTAGTTAGTTGGCTAACAATTTAAGTCAGCTGGCTAGCTAG
>NW_007054120.1:0-491 GCF_000164805.1 Carlito syrichta | reverse complement strand
ATGGAGGAACTTCTGATATCACACAACCTCCTTATGTTGAAACAAGAAGAAACCGAGACCCTAAATAGACCAATAATAATTCAGGAAATTGACTATGTCATAAGAAAACTACCTACCATAAAAAGGCCTGGACAAGATGACTTTCCAGCAGAATTCTACAAGACATATAAGGAGTAACTGATACCAATCCTATTGAAAGTATTCCAGGCAATTGAGAAAGACAAAACTCTCCCCACTCATTTAATGAAGCTAACATCACACTGATTCCCAAGACAGGTAAAGACCCAACAAAGAAAGAGAACTACAGGCCAATATACTTGATGAACGTAGTTGCTAAAGTTCACAACAAGATCCCAGTAAAATGAATTCAACAACATATCTCAAAAATCATCCAGCACGACCAAGTAGGCTTCATCCCTGGGATGCAAGTCTGGTTCAACATTCATAAGACCAAGAACGTAATTAAATATATCAACAGTCATAAAAAAAAA
>NW_007054119.1:0-578 GCF_000164805.1 Carlito syrichta | reverse complement strand
TCACAGATGAGGGCTAGTCACCAGAGAACCAACTTAGGAGGAGGGGCAGTCATTGGGGAATGAATGACAAAGAAGGGAGTGTCATTGGGGTCTAATGGAGGAGGGCTAATCACTAAAGCACCAATTATGGAGGAGCCCTAGTTACTGGAACACACATCTTCAGAGAGGAGGGCAAGTCACTGGAGCACACAATTCGTTGGAAGGCTAGACACTGAGCTCCAAGGACTGAGTATGTCCCATCAAAGGAGTACCTATTTTGGAAGAGGCCCGGTCACTGGGACAACAATCACAGACGAGGACCAGTCACAGGGACACCTATTATGGATGAGACCCAGAAACTGGGGCATCCATTGCAGAGGAGTTTTAGTCACTTGGGCATCCATTATGCAGAACAACATTTGAGGACACTAATCACAGGAATAAACTTGTCATTGCTGCACCCACCACTGATGGGAAGTCATTGGGGTGACAATCACAGATAGGAATTATTCACTGGCTTACCCATGAAGGAGAACACTAGTCACTCTTTCACCAAACACAAAGGTGATCTAGTCACTGTGGTCCTTCCTATATGAAGA
>NW_007054118.1:0-394 GCF_000164805.1 Carlito syrichta | reverse complement strand
CAATGCATTCCACTATACTACATTCCATTTCCTTCCTCAGCATTTCATTCCATTCCTTTCTTTTCCATTCCTCTTGATTCCATTCCTTTCCAATCGGTTCCATTCCTGTCCATTCCATTCCATTCCTTTCCATTCCATTCAATTTCATTCCGTTTCATTCCATTCCTTTCCATTCTTATCCATTGCATTCCATTCCATTCCACTCTTCTCCATTAGCTTCCTCCCCATTACTTTCCATATCTCTCCATTCCTTTCCACTCTTTTACATTCCACTCCATTACTTTTGTCTCCATTACATTTGCTTCCATTCCATTCCTCTCAATAACAATCTAATGTTTTCAATTCCTTTCCATTCCTTACCATTGGATTCCTCCACATTTGACTTAAATACACT
>NW_007054117.1:0-538 GCF_000164805.1 Carlito syrichta | reverse complement strand
ATGAGTTGGTTGAGAAATTGAGGTTTGCCTCCAGAATCTCTATCCTGTTCCATTGGTCTATAAGCCTGTTCTTGTACCAACACCGGCTGTTTTGATTATTGTAGCCTTATAATAAAGTTTAAAGTCAGAAAGTTTTATACCTCTTGCTTAGTTTCTTTTGCTGAGGATTGTTTTGGCTATTCATGATCATTTATGTTTCCAAATGAATTTCTGTATTGTCCTTTCCAGGTCAGAGAAGAATGCTGCTGGTAATTTAATGGATATTGCATTAAACCTGTAGATTGCCTTGGGTAGGTTGGATATCTTAACAGTTTGATTCTTTCAATCCATGAGCATGGAAGATTTTTCCACTTGTTTGTGTCATCTTTGATTACTTTGAGCAGTGTTTTGTAGTTTTCTTTCTCTCTCCCTCTTTTTTTTTTTTTGAGTTGGAGTCCCACTGTTGCCCAGACTGGAGTGCAGTGGCTGCTCTCGGCCACTGCAGCCTCTACCTGCTGGGCTCCGGTGATCCTTCCACCTCAGCCTTTTGAGTAGCTGG
>NW_007054116.1:0-394 GCF_000164805.1 Carlito syrichta | reverse complement strand
TGGCCATACACCACCAGAAGGCCTGCTTCCATCCTCCACACTCATAGCCCACAGCAAAGACGTGTGTGAGCTCAAGAAACAGAAGGCCCCAAGCTAGAATGGCCATCTGTCACAGAGTGATCAAGGTGGTCCAGCATAGCCACAGCCATTCCAGGTTCCAGTCACTCTGCCTACTACCTTCGGGGGTACAGACGGCCCTTTCCTCTCCAGATCACTCCATTGTCCTCTGCCAATGCAGACCTTTCCCTGGGGAACCATGGATGCCCATCGTGTCATCCATGTCAGAGGTGTGTTTTTTGTCACTGGAGTCCTCTTCGGCCAGGCTGGGGCACGGCAACACGATCGTGGCTCCTGGGGTCTCGACCTGCAGGGCTCAGGTGGGCCTCCTGCCTCA
>NW_007054115.1:0-555 GCF_000164805.1 Carlito syrichta | reverse complement strand
GAGTGAGCTGGCTAATCAACTGGCTAACTAGTTAAGTCAGCTAGTTAAGTCTTCTGGCTAACTATCTGGCTAGCTAATTAAGTTATCTAGTTAAGTCAGCTGGCTAGACAGATGGCTAGATAGGTAGTGACCTAGTTAAGCCAGCTGGCTATCCAACTGGTTAGCCAGCTGGCTAACTAGTTAAGTCAGCTAGTTGAGTGAACTGAATCACCAGCTGGCTAGCTGGTTGAGTCAGCTAGTTAAGTCAGTTGTCAATTCATCAGGCTAGCCAGATAGCTAGCTACTTAACTCACCTGTCTAGCCAGCTGGCTAGCTTTTTAAGTTAGTTAAGTTAACTAACTAGCCAACTGACTAGTTAAGTAGAAAGCTAGTTAAGCAGCGGGCAAACCAGCTGGCAAGCTGTTTTAGTTAGCTGGATTAATCAGATAGCTAGCCAACTGGCTAGATATGTAGTTACTAGTTAAGCCACTGGTAATCCAGTTGACTAGCTAATTCGGTCACCTAGTTACATCAGTAGGCTAACCAGCTAGCTAGTTATTTAAGTCAGCTCCTTAA
>NW_007054114.1:0-394 GCF_000164805.1 Carlito syrichta | reverse complement strand
TAACTAGCTGACTTAAATGGCTAGCAACCTGGCTAGCCAGCTGACTTAACAAGTTCACTACCTAGCTAGCCAGCTGGCAAGCCAGCTGACTTAACTATATGACTTAATTAGTTGGCATTCTTGCTAGTCAGCTGAATTAATTAGCTTGCTATATAACTAGCCAGCTGGCTAGACAGCTGACTTAACTAGGTGACGTAACTTGATAGCCAGCTGTTTTGCCAGCTGACTTAATTAACAAGCAACCTAGCTAGCCAGCTGCCTAGATGGCTGACTTAACTATGTGACATAACTAGCTAGTCAGCTTGCTGACAGCTGACATTGCTAGCTAGCTAACTAGCTAGCCAGGTTTATAGCCAGCTGACTTAACTAGGTTACTTAACGAGCCACCCAGCTG
>NW_007054113.1:0-394 GCF_000164805.1 Carlito syrichta | reverse complement strand
TATGGAAGGCCGAGGTGAGAGGATGTCCTGAGCTCCTGGGTTCGAGACCAGCCCAGGCACAATTTTGAGACATCATCTCCATGAGAAACCAACAAAATGAGCCAAGCATGGTGCTGCATTCCTGTCATTCTGGCCACTCGGGAGGCTGCAGTGGGAGGATCACCTGAGCCCATTGGATGGAGGCCACGGTGGTCAAGAATGGGTCACTGTGCTCTGGCATTGGTGACATATGGATCTCCAACTCATAATAATAGTACAAATCACCACCACCACAAATACAGGCCGGCCTCAGGAGCTCAGCCTGGCATACTGGCTGTTCAGAAGCAGAGGTAAATGAGCGCCCTGAGCCTGCAGGTTTGAGACCAGCCCGGGGAACTGGGCAAGTACTCGTCTC
>NW_007054112.1:0-568 GCF_000164805.1 Carlito syrichta | reverse complement strand
AGAGGCTTCATGACCCCAACACAGTGAAGGGGAGGCCCCTTTAGGCCTATGGGGAGAGCCCACCTTGGGTGGCCTCTTGCTGCTTGGGGGCTGAGGTCTGGGCCTCTCATGGGACTGAGGTCCTCCTCACAGTTCAGGTGGTGCTCCAACCCTTTTTTCATGCGTAAGTGTGACCCCTTGTTCTCGTGGTCGAGAGGCCACGGGGCCGCCAGAACAGCCAGGGTGAGGTTCACCGAGACAGGGAGCACTCAGGCAAGGTCCTTGCAGGAACAGCCGTGTGTGCTGAACCCTGTGCACCAGGCCTGCCTCTAAAGCAGTTACGGGAAAATAACCTTGAAGCACCCACAGGCTCTCACATGAAAACTGCCCACACTCAGCTGCCGAGTTCAGTCGATGTTCTTATTTTCCACATGTGCCTATGGGTTTTTCATACCCAGTACAACATCGGAGATGCAGCCTGGACTGCTGATTTCTACATTTTCACTTTAGTTTTTACTGTGAGAAATATTTCCGCTTTGTAAAAATCACACTTACCTCCCTCTTGTCCGTCCTTCTCTTCCTTGCACTG
>NW_007054111.1:0-427 GCF_000164805.1 Carlito syrichta | reverse complement strand
CTAGGTAGTTGTCAGCTGTCTAGTCAGCTGGATAGATAGTTAAGTCACCAAGTTAAGTCAGCTGAGAAGGCAGCTGCCTAGCTATGTAGCTTGCTAGTTAAGTCAGCTGGCTAGACAGCTGGCTAGAAAGTAAGTCACCTAGTTAATTCAGTCAGATAGCCAGGTGGCTAGCTATGTAGCAAGCTATTTAATTCAACAGGCTAGAAAGCAGACCAGCTAGTTAAGACAGCTAGTTAAGTCAGCTGGTTACCAAACTGACTGACTAGTTAGTGACTTAGTTACGTCAGTTGGCTAGCCAACTGGCTAGCTTGTTATGTCAGCTAGTTAAATCAGCTAGCTTTCCATGTGGCTAGAGAGGTAGAGAGCTAGTTAAGTCAGCTGGCTAGCCACCTGGATATCTAGTTAAGTCAGTCTGTACAGTCACCTG
>NW_007054110.1:0-396 GCF_000164805.1 Carlito syrichta | reverse complement strand
GTTGGCGAATGTGCTGTGTGCTTGTGTGCGAATGAGATGGATGGTGGGAGGGCTCCACATAGTTAGTCTGCGTTGGGGGTGTACCAACCTACCAATTGCTAAGAGGTGTCTGAGATATCTTCGTGAGGAGTATGACTGGAGGAGGACAAAGCGGATACTCCCCATACCCCTCATTCTCTTGTTTGTGTGTGTCTGTCACTTTAAATCTGCTAAAAAGCTGGTTGAGTTATTAGGCTTTGTTTGATGGGACATGTGGTCTTTTAAAACTTGATTGGTGCATATTTCTTGATGTCCTTTTATGTCTCCCTTTATTTGTGTGGTCTTTTCTCCCAACTGGTTGGCACTGTTAAAATTTCTGCCTTTTGTTGTTAAGGTTGTGGAAAAATTGCCTGTTGC
>NW_007054109.1:0-397 GCF_000164805.1 Carlito syrichta | reverse complement strand
CTTAATTAGCTAGCTACCTACTTAGCCAGGTGGCTAGCCAGCTGACTTAACTAGCTGACGCAACCAGTTAGCCAGTTGACTAGCCATCTGACTTAACTAGTTAACTCCCTAGCTAGCAGATGGATAGCCACTTGTATTAACTAACAGACTTAATCATCTAGCCAGATGGCTAGCCAGCTGACTCAACTAGGTGACTTAACTCGTTAGCCAGCTGGCTAACCAGCTAATTCAACTAGCTGACATCACTAGCTACCCAGGTGGCTAGTCAGCTGACTTAACTATTTTAGCTACATATATATCCTGCATGCTTTCCAGCTGACTTAACTATCTAGCTACCTAGCTATCCAGGTAGGTAGTGAGCTGACATAACTCTGTGACCTAACTAGATAGCTAGCTG
>NW_007054108.1:0-397 GCF_000164805.1 Carlito syrichta | reverse complement strand
TTAAACAACTCTATACCCTGATGGTTAGCCATCTGACTTAACTAGTTTTTTAACTAGCTAACAACATGGATAGCCAACTGTCTTAATGAGTTGACAACTAGCTAGCCAGCTGATTGCCAACTGTTTTAACTATCTGACATAACTTGCTAGCCAGCTGGTTGCCAACTGACTTAACGAGCTGACTTAACCTGCTAGTCAGCTGACTAGCCTGCTGACTTAACTGGCTGACTGCCTATCTAACCAGCAGGCTAGCCAACTCTCTTACCTAGCTGACTTAAGCCAGCAAGATGGCTAGCCACCTCACTTAACTTGCTAGCTATCTACGTAGCCAGCAGGCTAGTCAGCTGACTTAATTACCTGACTTGAACAACTATCCTGCTGGCTAGCAAGCTGACTT
>NW_007054107.1:0-913 GCF_000164805.1 Carlito syrichta | reverse complement strand
TGAGCGAGCCTACCTGTTAGTTGACCCAAATGGAAAAGTGAGGGGAGCCCCACTAGTTAGCTCACCCAGATAGCTGAGCTGTTAGCTGACAAGTTAGTTAAGTAACTAACTGATTTTGTTAGCTGACTTAACTATCTAGCTGACAGCTAGCTGACTAGCTAGCTGACTTAACTAGCTAGCTGACTAGGAACCTGACTATCTAGCTGACTTAACTAGATGCCTGAATAGTTAGCTGACTTGCTAGCTCACTTATCTAGGTATCTGGCTATCTAGCTGACTTAACTAGTTGACTAGCTAGTTGGCTGGCTAGCTGGATAGTCAGCTGACTTAACTACCTAGCTACCTGGTTGGCTACACCGCTATCCACCTGTCTTAAATAGCTAGCTGCCTGGCTGTCTAGCAGGCTAGGAAATTGTCTAGCTAGTTAGGGGGTTGGCCTCCTGACTAGCAAACCAGGTTAAATAGCCAGCCGGCAGGTGGGACATTGTGATAAACTAAACTAGCCAGACACTCTGCTGGACAGCCAGCTTGCCAGTCGGCTTTACTAGCTGGCCACCTAACTTAGCAGCCTGCTAATAAGGTGGCTTAACTTGTCTGTCACCTAGCTAGCTAGTCGTATAACCAGCTGACTTAACTACCTGACTTAGATAGACTTCCGGCTAGCCAACTGACTTTACTAGATAACCACTTAGCTAGCCAGCTGGCTAGACAGCTCACTTAACTTGCTGACTTAACTAGCTAGCCAGTCAGCAAGCCAGCTGACATAATTAGCCAGCTACCTACCTAGTCAGGAAAATAACCAACCTGTTGTTTAGCCACTTGAATTAACTAGCTGACTTAACCTGCTAGCCAACTGGCTGGCCAGCTGATTGAACTAGCTGACGTAACTAGTTAGCCCACTGACTAGCCAGAT
>NW_007054106.1:0-648 GCF_000164805.1 Carlito syrichta | reverse complement strand
GAATGCAGAAGAATGGAAAGGAATGGAAACAAATGGAATGGAATGAAGAGGAAGGCAATGGAGAAGAATGAAATGGAATGGAATGGAATAGAGAGCAATGGAATGTACTGGAATGGAGAAGAATGAATGGAATGGAAAGGAATGGCAGGAATGGAGTTGAATCAAATAGAAAAGAGAGAAATGGAATAAAATGGAATGGAAAGGAAGGAGAGGAATACAATGGATTGGAATATAATGGAGAAGAATGGAATGAAGTGGAATGGAATGGATTGGAATGGAATGGAATGGACTGTAATAGGAATGAAATAGAAAAGAAAGGAAAGTTAAAGAAAGGAATGGAATGGAATGTAGTGGAATGGAATAAAATGGACAGAAATGGAATGGGGGAATGGAATGGAGGAAAATGGAATGTAAAGGAGTGGAGAGGAATGGTATGGAATGGAATGACCAGGAATGGAATGGAGAAGAATAGAATGGTGAATAATGAAATAGAATGGAATAGAATAGAGAAGAAAGGAGTAGAAAGGAATAGAATAGAATGAAAGGAAAAAGAAAGAAATGGAAAGGAAAGGAGTGGAATGGATTGGGGAGGAATGGAATGGAGTAAAATGGAATGAAATGGAATGGAATAGAGAAGAATAAATTGCA
>NW_007054105.1:0-510 GCF_000164805.1 Carlito syrichta | reverse complement strand
TGACCGTGAGCATGCCCCTGTGCTCTGGCCTGGGCAACAGAGTGGGATTCCAACTCTAAATAATAATAATCACCTCCACCGCCACTACCACCACCCCTGCCACCCAGCGTGAAGAGTCAACTTCAGGGATGGGATTGGAAAATTCATTTTACTGTCTGTTATTCGCCGGAGGTTTCTAAGGTGGCACTGGCCACATCCATCCCACACTTTCAGCCTTGTGTCCCAGAAGATTTGCCTCCACCCTCCACACTCGTGCCCCATGGCAAGACGCGTGTGAACTCACAGAACAGATGGCCCCGAGTTAGGGCAGCCATCAGGCACAGAGTCACCAAAGGGATCTGGCAACGCTTTGACCAGCCCAGGTTCTGGTCACCTGGTCTTCCACCTTCGGGCGGGGAGAGGGCCACTTGCTTTCCCGATCACTACATTTTACCCCGCCTACACGGACCAACCCAGGAGAACCATGGACGCCTGTCATGGTGTACGTGGGAGGTGTCTTGACGCTGGAGT
>NW_007054104.1:0-409 GCF_000164805.1 Carlito syrichta | reverse complement strand
TGGCTAGATAATTAAGTTACATAGTTAAGTCAGCTGGCTAGTCAGCTGGCTGGAGAGGTAGAGAGCTGGTTGATTCAGCTGATTAGCTATCTGTCTAAAAAATTAAGTCAGCTAGTTGAGTCACCTGGCTAGCCAGCTGGCTAACTAGTTACGTCAGCTAGTTAAGTCAGATGGATAGCTAGCTGGCAAGCTGTTTGCATCAGCTGGATAAGTCAGTTGACCAGACAACTGGCTAGCTAGGTAGCTAGATAATTAAGTCAGTTGGCTAGCCAGCTGGCTAGCTAGATAGCTAGCTAATTAAGTCAGCTGGAGAGCAAATTGGCTAGCTAGTTTTGTCAGCTAGTTAAGTCAACTGGCTAGCCAGCTGGCTAGCTAGGTAGCTTGCTAGTTAATTCAGCTGGCTATAAAC
>NW_007054103.1:4061-9486 GCF_000164805.1 Carlito syrichta | reverse complement strand
GCTGACTACCCAGCTAGATAGCTAGGTAGCGAGCTAGTTAAGTCACTTGGGTAGCCAGCAATCTAGCTAATTAAGTCAGCTAGTTAAGTCAGCTGACTAGCCAGCTAGCTAGCTAGCGAGAGAGCTAGTTAAGTCTTCTGTCTAAACAACTGGCTAACTAGTTACATCAGCAAGTTTAGTCAGCTGGCTACCCAGCTAGCTAGAGGGTTAAGTCAACTAGTGAAGTAAGCTGGCTAGCCAGCTGGCTAGTTATGTAGCAAGCTAGTTAAGTCAGAGCTGGCTAGCCAGCTGGCTAGCTAGTTAAGTCAGGTAGTTAATTCAGCTGGCTTCCCAGCTCTCTAGCTAGGTAGCTAGCTAGTTTAGTTATCTGGCTAGCCAGCTGGCTAGCTGTTTAAGTCAGCTAGTTAATTCAGGTGGCCAGCCTGCTAGCTAGTTAGTTAAGTAAGCTAGTTAAGTCAGCTGGCTAGCTAGCTGGATAGCTGGTTAAATCAGCTAGTTAATTTATCTGGCCAGCCAGTTGGCAAGCTAGGTTGCTAGCTAGATAAGTCAGCTACTTAAGTCAGCTGGCTAGCTAGGTAAACTGGCTAGTTATGTCAGCTAGATAAGTCAGCTGGCTAGCGAGTTAAGTCAGGTAGTTAAGTCAGCTGGCTAGCCAGCTGGCAGCTACTTAAGTTACCTAGTTTAGTCAGTTGGCTAGCCAGCTACTAGCTAGTTAAAAAGCTAGTTATGACAGATGGCTAGACAGCTGGGTAACCAGTTATTTCAGCTAGATAATTCAGCTGGCTAGAAAGGTAGCTTGTTAAGTAGGTAGTTATGTCAGCTAGCTATCTAGCTAAGTCAGCTAGTTAAGTCGGCTAGTTATCTAGATAGCTAGGTAGGTAACTAGCTATTTATTTTGGGTAGTAATATCAGCTGGTGATGTAGGTAGCTAGCTAGTTGAGTCAGCTAGTTAAGCCAGGTGGCTATCTAGTTAAGTCAGCTGGCTAGACAGCTGCCTAGCATAGTAGGCAACTTGTTTAGTCAGCTAGATAGCCAGCTGGATAGCTAATTTAGTCACCTACGCAAGTCAGCTACCTAGTCAGTTGGATGGCTAGGTAGCTAGGTACTTATGTCAGCTGGTGAGCCAGCGGGATACATAGGTAACTAGCTAATTAAGTCAGCTGGCTATCCAGCTAGCTAGCTAGTGATGTCAGCTAGTTAAGTCAGCTGGCTAGCCAGCAGGCTAACTAGATAAATCACATAGTTGAGTCAGCTGACTATTCAGCTGGCTAGATGGTGAAGTCAGCTAGTTTTTTCAAGTGACTAGCCATCTGGCTAGCTAGATAGCTAGCTTGTTAAGTCAGCTGGCTAGCCACCTGGCTAGCTGGTTAATCATCTAGTCACTGGCTAGCCTCCTGGCTAGGTAGGTAGCTAGCTAATTAAGTGAGCTGGCTAGCCAGGTGGATAGCTAGTCAAGTCAGTGAGTTAAGTAAACTGGCTAACTGGCTGGCTAGCTAGGTGACTAGCTAGTTAAGCCGGCTGGCTAGCCAGATGACTATATAGTTAAATCAGCTAGTTAAGTCAGCTAGCTAGCCGTTGGCTAGCTAGGTGGCTGGCAAGATCAGCCAACTGGTTAGCAGGCTGGTCAGTTAAGTGGCCAGTTAGTTAAGCCTGTTGGCTAGTCGACTGACCAACAGGGTGGCTTGCTAGTTAAGCCAGCTGGGAATCTGACTGTCCACACATCCGGCTGGGTATTTAAGCCGTCTGGCTATCCAGTCGGTCAGCCTGCTAGCTAGCTAGCCTGCTGCCTAGCCAGCTAGCCCGCTGCCTAGCCATCTAGTCAGCCAACTAGCTAGCTTGTTAAGACGGCTGGCTAGCCATCTAGCCAACCAGGTGGTTAGCTAGTTATGTCAGCTGGCTAGCCCGCTAGCCAGCCAACTATCTAGTCAGCTACTTAAGTCAGCTTTCTTTCCAGGTAGCTTGTTAAGTCAGCTAGCAAGTCAGCAAATTATTCAGCTATCTAGTTAAGTCAGCTAGCTAGTCAGTTTGCTAGTCAGCCAGCTAGTTAAGTCAGCTAGTTAGTCAGCTAGCTATTCAACTAGATAGTTCAGTAAGCTAACCAGCTAACTACCAAGTTAGCAAGCTAGATAAGTCAGTTGGTTAGAAAGCTAGGTAGCTTGTTTGCTAGCTACTTAAGTCAGCTAGATAGCCAGCCAGCTAGTCAGGTAGCTAGTTAAGTCAGCTAGCAAATCAGCTAGTTTGCTAACTAGTTGGGTAGTAACTCAGCTACCTGGTCAACTAACTAGTGGGATCGCTTGCTTTCCACCAGGTCAGCTAACTACTCAGCTTGCTTTCCTGCCTACAGGTCAGCAAACTAGTCGGTACTCTCGCAAGCCAACAGGTCAACTAACATGTTGACTCACAGGCCAACAGAAAAGCTAAATAGTTGGCTTCCTCACCAGCTGACTAGTTAAGTGAACTCACCTGTCGGCTCACTCGCCAGATGACTAATTAAGGCAGCTCACTCGTTGCCTAATTGGCTGGCCGACTAGTGAAGTCTGCTCAACGGTTGGCTCAATCGCTGGTCGAATAGTTAAGTCTTTTGAGTTGTTGGATCACTCACCAGCTTACTTAATTTAGCTACCAGTCAGCTCACTCACTGGCCGACTACACTTTAAGTCAGCTGACAAGTCGGCCCACTCATTGTCCAACTAGTTAAGTCAGCTGACAAGTCAGCTCACTCACCAGCCGACTAGTTAAGTCAGCTCAACTGTCAGCTCAATCGCAGGTCGACTAGTTAAGTAAGCTTCTGGTCATCCTACTAGCTGGCCAACTTGTTGAGTCATCTAATCAATCAGCCGACTAGTTGGCCAACTTGTCAGCTGATAAGTTAGCTCAGCTAACTAGTAAGCCGACTAGTTAGGCCAGCTAAATTGTTGGCCAATTAGTTGGCTGAATAGTTAGTTCAGCAAACCAGCATGCCAACTAGCTAACCGAGCTATCTAGTTGGCCAACTCATCAGTCAACTAATTGACCCAGTTAACTAGTCGGCCGACTAATCGGCCAACTTGTTAAGCCAGATAACAAGTCGGTCGAGTAGTCAGCCAATGTGTTAAATCAGCTAAATAGTCGGCTGACTCATCAGCCAACAAGTTAAGTCACCTAACTAACTCTTAATCTAACTAGTTGAGTCAGCTATTTACTTGTTTACCTACTAGATAAAACAGTTAGCTAACTCATTATCCAACTCATTAAAACAGATAACTATGTTGTTAGCCAACAAGTTAAGTCAACTAAGTCTGCTAGCTAAACAGCTAGCCAGTGGCAAGCCAGTGGGCTATGTATGTATGTAGGTATGTATGTATGTAGAGGTATGTATGTATGTAGGTATGTATGTATGTAGGTAGCTAGTTAAGTCATCTGGCTAGCCATCAGGTGTCTTGTTATGTCAGCTACTTAAGTCAGCTGGCTATCCAGCTGTATAGCTAGTTAATTCAGTTAGTTTAGTCACTTGGCTGACCAGTTGCCTAGCTCGTTTATCAAGTAGTTAAGTCAGTCTGGTTACCAGCTTCCTAGCTTGTTTAGTCACCTCGTTAAGTCAGTTGGCTAGCCAGCTCGCTAGCTAGTCAAAAAGCTAGTCAATTAAGATGGCTAGACAGCTGGCTAGCTAGTTATTTCAGCTAGTTAAATCAGCTGGTTAGCAAGGTAGCTAGCTATTTAAGTCAGCTAGTTATGTCACCTGGCTAGCTAGTTAAGTCAACTAGTTAATTTGACTAGCTAACTAGATTGCTAGCTAGGTAGCTAGCTAGTTATTTCAGGTGGTAAAGTCAGCTGGCTATTTAGAAAGCTAGCTAGTTAAGTCAGATAGTTAAGTGAGCAGGTTAGCTAGTTAATCAGCAAGTTAAGTCAGCTGACTAGCCAGGTGCCTAGCTGTGTAGCTAGCTTTTTAAGTCAGCTAGCTAGCCAATTTCCTAGCTAGTTAAGTCACCTACTTAAGTCAGCTCGCTAGCCAGCTAGGTTGTTAAGTCAACTGGCAAGCCTGCGGGATACATAGGTAGCTAGCTATTTAAGTCAGCTGGCTGGACACCTGTGTGGCTAGTGATGTCAGCTTGTTAAGTCAGCTGGCTAGTCAACTGGCCAACTGTTTAAATCAGCTAGTTGCATCAGCTCCCTAGTCGGCTGGCTAGCTAGGTCACTGGCAAGTTAAGCTGGCTGGTTAGCAGGCTGCTCAGGTAGGTGGCCAGCTAGTTAAGCCGACTGGCTATCTGACTGTCTATCCAGCCACCTGGCTTTTTAAGCCAGCAGGCTAGCCAGCTGGCCAGCACCGTAGCTACATAGTCAGCTGCCTAGCCAGCTAGCCAGCCAGGTAGCTAGGGTGGTGCCATCTAACCAACCAGGTAGCTAGCTAGTTAAGTCAGCTGGCTTGCCAGCTAGCCAGCCAACTACCTAGTGAGCAAGTTAAGTCAGCTAGCTAGCCAGTTTGCCACTTAAGTCAGCTAGCAAGTCAGCTCACTATTCAGCTAGCTAGTTAATCAGCTAGCTAGTCATATTGTTAGTCAGCTAGCTAGTTGAGTCAGCTAGCATGTCAGCTAGATAGTCAGCTAGATAGTTAAGTCAGCTAACCAGTTATCTAGCCAGTTAGGTAGCTATTTAATTCAGTTATCTAGAGAGCTACATAGCTTGTTTGCTAGCTAGTTATGTCAGCTAGATTGCCAGCTAACTAGTCAGCTAGTAAGTTAAGTCAGCTAGCAAATCAGTTATTTACTTAGCTAACTAGTAGGCTAGCCACTCAGCTAGCTGATCAGCTAACTAGCGGGCTCGCTGGCTTTCCATCAGGTCAGTTAACTAGTTGGCTCACTCACTTGCCAACCGGTCAGCAAAATAGTCAGCTCACTCACCAGCCAACAGGTCAATTATTTTCGGCTTGCTCAAAGGCCAACAGGTCAGCTAACTACTCGGCTTGCTTGCCAGCCGACTTGTTAAATCAGCTCACCAGTCGGTTAGCTTGCCGGCCGACAAGTTAAGTCAGTTCACCCATTGGTTCACTCGACAACAGACTAGTTAAGTCAGCACACAGGTTGGCCCAAAAACCTGTTGACTAGTTAAGTCTTCTGACCTATCAGCTCACTCACCAGCTGACTAAAGTCAGCTGACCAGTCAGCTCACTTGACAGCCGAATAGTTAAGTCAGCTGACCAGTTGGCTAATTCACTGGTCGACTAGTTAATTCAGCTGAGCAGTCGGCTCACTCACTGACCGACTAGTTAAATCAGCTAACCAGTCAGTCAACTAACTGGTCAACTAGTTATGTCAGCTAACCTGTCAGCAGACTAGTCGGCCAACTTGTCAGCTGAGAAGTTAGCTCAGCTGTCTAATTGGCCGACTAATTAGGCCAGGAAACTAGTCAGCAAACTAGTCGGATGAATTAACTAGTTGTCAGGAATCCA